>NC_056735.1:1595334241-1595409241 GCF_019279795.1 Protopterus annectens | reverse complement strand
CATGTGCCTGGTCAAGTACATACTGAAGGAAGCATTATAGTCTGTGACTGCTCAGATAAATGTGGAGTACAGTGGGACAATGATCTCGTTGAACCTAAATGCCATGCCCCTACTTATAAGATGCAGAACATAAAATGATTTCCTCACCACTGTGGCCACATGGTGGTGGATGGTAAGGCTACTGTCTACATACATACCGAGACCCCTGACCACTGGGTCGACTCTTAGGGGCATATCATCAATATGTTAATTAGTCAGGATGACTGACTTCACAAAGGGTACAGTTATGCATTTCATAGCACTGAGTTTAATGCCATGGCTTTTGTACCATTTATTTAACAAGCCTTTCTGAAGAATGATTGTGTCTGGAGGGGAGCCACATACCTCTCAACTGTACAGATTTTTGCAGAATGACCAGATTTTTACCTTATATATATGGTCCATTTTTCATAAAATTATAGCTTTCTGGCAAATTAGTGGCAAATCATTAAAGACTGAAGTTAGAAAATAATGACAGACATTTGAGTTTTAGACTTCATACCCTTCAGAAAATTCATGTTAATGCAAAACTCGTTATTCTACCAACTTTCTAAGTTTGTAAGAGCAATATTTCAAAACTGTCCCTATTTGTACCACTTTTTTATGGCTTTGTCCAGCTTTCTTACTCTTAGTGGTTGAGAGTTATGGCAGAAGTGATGAAAACCCCCAGCTTGCAATTATCTGCAAACCAAGTCAGCCATAAACCTTCAGCATTTGCTTCCATTTCATAGAAATAGATACCTAAAAGGAACAGGCCCAGTACTGAGCCCCAGGAGACTCAGCTAGTGACTGAACTCTTGGTGGAAGTGGTCTCACCTATTTGACCTTCTGGGTTCTATAGAGAACCAGTTGGTTATCCTGTGAGTGATACAACAGTTTATACCTAAATTAGTGAGCTTGTCTATAATTTCTGAATGGAGTATTGTATCAAAAGCCTTGGCTGGGACTTGTAAAGCTATGTGCACAGTCTTATCTTCATCCAATGCTTTGGTGACAATCTTATAAAAGTCCATCAGATCTAATAGTCATGACCTTCCTTTAACAAAGCCAAACTGTAATGGGTCCAGTGTTTGCAGGTTACCTATGTCCTCATTTATCATGTCCATGATGATTCTTTCCATGGTCTTGTATATGAAACTGTTCAGACTTGTGGGCCTATAGTTACCTGGATCAGTGGTTGGACTGCTTTTCCACAGGGAAATGACTGTAGCCATCTTCCATTCCTTGGACACAAAACCTGACTGTAAGCTCCAGGTAAAAAATGTTTCAAGTAGACCAGAGAGGTCATGTTTCATGCCATTTATTAAGCATTATGGATGTTATTGCTGCTCATCAATTCAATTTTTTTTGGTCTTGGAAAGTATACTGATGACCTGTTCCATGTAATTGCTGGGGGGATTGTGGTATGTCGTATTTCCTTTGGACTATCAGGAAGAGTGGGGGGAGAAATTTGGGCTGAGCCTGTCAGCCTAAATGTTGGCAATGGCATCCTGTTCAGTGTAGGTGGTGCCATTTACAATACGTTCTGCACATCATTGCCTATTTCCACTGAGGTTCCAGACATAGCTGTAGAAAGCTTTGTGGTTGCCCTTTGCCTGAGAAGCAATTTTCTTCAAATTCAGCCTTTGAAGTATTAAATTAATCCTCTTAGCTGCCTGATTAGATTTGTCATGGGGCTTTTAGTATGTATGGCTTTGTTCCTCCTACGCTTCGCCAAGATTTTTTTTCGTTTGTTGTATAACCAATTGATATTGTGATTCCACCAGGGTGACTTGTCTTTTGAGTTTTTCTTATTCGTAATACAAGTAGGCACAGCTAACGCTATACAGCTATGAATATGGTTGGACAGAGATTTTGTATATAGCTCAGCATATGCTATGGTGTTTACCGGGTAAGGGGGTGCTTGAAATTTAGTCAAGTTTATTGAGAATTTGTAGGAATATTTCATCACAGTGTGACAGCAGAGTCTAAGTGCATATATTTTAGTATTTTCCAGTTATATTCTGTTAAGAAATTGATAAATGTGTGCTTGTCTAAGTTGTTTGAGTTCAAAGCTGGTAATAAATTACATCTTTATCTTGGATAATGTAACTTCTGAGAGTGTAAGTAGGCTGATGGACACATAGCCTGTCTGGAAGGGTAGTGGCTGCCCTCAATTTTTGGGGTGCATTATTAAGAATTCAGTCTAAGTTTGATTGCCTACCAATACTTTTGTGGACTCTAGTAACTGGTGTAATTAACTTTGTAAAGGTTGCAGGGTTTATAGAATCAGATAGGGTGTTGCTACTCATAAGTACCAGTCTGTATTTAATTCTGGTAGTACAATTGTTTCATGTTGTATATGATGGAATATCTAATATTGGATATTTCCCACAGTTTAAATGTTTTTACCTGATTAGATATACATGGCTGCAAAATAAAGAGTTTTCCTAGTACTGATTCTGAGGTGTGATATAAATAGCTCTGCATTATTAAACTGTGTTATCTTCTGTGCATATGTGGTTATATTTAGGGAATTCTTGTAGATAATAGAAATTACATCTGCTCATTTATTTGCCATGCAAAGCCTAATTATACTGAAGACAGGTGGGATAATTTCATTGTCATTTATAACTTTTTTCAGCCAGGTTTCTGCAGCTATGATTATGTATATGGAATACGTGGCAATACAAGCATGTATGTTCTGGATTTTATTGCATGTGCTTCTAAAATTGATAATTTGGAGGAAAATGCTGTTCTTGGGGAGGCAGGGCTAGAAAAAAGAATAATAGATTTAAAACTGTGAGGTTTGTGTGTTTTTGTTGCTTTGTGGGGTCAGAATTTGAGTGAGTATCTCCACTGATTTTTTGCATGGAACTTTTATGAAGGAAAGTATGTAGCCAAATGTATTTCTGCTTTAGATTTATTGTATTTCATATGGTAACATATTTAGATTTAGCATACTTGCAAATGAAAAAGTCTGAGAAGGTTTGCTGGTACAGTGTGGGTGATGTGGTAATAGATAGACGATAACTGGTGGTGTAGTGAGTGTGGGTTTGCAGGAATATTATTAACTATATTTATTATGAAGGCATGGTAGTTGGTAAACAGTGCTATGCTGAGGAGTCACACCAATATGATTAGAGTCAGAATCATTTTATATGACATTACGTTAGATTTTTCTGAAGACAGTAAGATATTAACTTGCACTGTAAAATGTTACTGGGCAATATTAGTTATAATTACAGCAGTATAAGTATAGAAGAGTTAGAGATGCTTATAACGGTAGGACAACTGCTATTGGGTTATGTTCTGATTGCTTTGTTGCAGATAGGGTTTGGACAAATTGTAGGGATGAAGTTAGAAGACTTTAAATGTAGAGCAGGAGAAGGTGGGTGGCAATTGGGGGCAGGGTAGGGGAGCCAAATGAGCATAAGTGTAGTGAGGATGAACAGAGCAGGGGCCAACAATGAATCAGCAATGTAAGAGTGATGGGAAAAACAATCAGAAAGCTTTGGCTATATCCTATTTTTCCAGAGATAGTTAACAAATATATGCAGTGAACATTGTAAAATAGATGGAGGAGAAAAGGAGAATTACAAGGAGCAGTGAATAAGCCTGGGATGACCAAGCAGTGATTTATATGTGTGGTTAAGTATTTAGAGTATTAGCTGAAAGATACTATAATAAAGGAAGAAAAGAAGGAGGCAGTAGTTTGGAAATGAAACAAAGCATAGTTTGTCTTGCTTCAGTCAGGGGAATTAAAAATCTATGTACTAGCTATTTTGGAGTACACAAAAGCCCTCTTAAACTGATTTCTCATTATTATGGGCTATGATATATACCATTGGTATAGTTGCTGTTGGGGGTTCTATAGAGCCATGTCCTCTAGTACACGGTATGCACCATACAGCTTCTTACTTCAGGTGAGTGTACGTGGGCATTCAATTGTCCCTTTTGTCAGATTCTACAAGCTGTAAATCTTAGCTTATGTTAACTTTCCTGGATTAGACATACATATCTACTTTGTGTACAGCTACAGAGTAGGAGTAGAGATGGATATTTACTTTGACTGCACATTCTTGGTCCTATCAAGGATGGACTTCATGCTTGGGTGTCAGTTGCTGGACAATGATAATTCTTATGTAGCCTATCTAGTGTATTAGCTGGGCCTGATGTGGGCAGGGTCAACAGAATAGGAGTAGAGATGGTGATTTGCTTTGACTGCACATTCTTGGTCCTATCAAGGATGGACTTCAGGCTTGGGTGTCAGTTGCTGGGCAATAATAATTCTTATGTAGCCTATCTAGTGTATTAGCTGGGGCTGATGTGGGCAGGGTCAACAGAATAGGAGTAGAGATGGTGATTTGCTTTGACTAGAGGCTAAGAGCTCCAGCAAAGACAGGCATTCGGTGTGAATTCAAAGATGGTACCTACAGGAAATCCATGGAGATCAAGGAGATATTATAAATATTACTCCAAGAACCTTAGAAAGTCGCTATAATAACAGCTTTTGTAATAGCATGCATTTACTGAAGGATATGAAGAGTGAAACCTGAATGCCTGGCATTAAAGCATGACTGTAATCATTTGTGGATTTTTTGGGTGGGGGGAAAAGAGACATAATGGGTATCCAGATAACAGGGACAGGTATGTGGTATATGGTGTGTGTGTGTGTCTGTGTGTGTTTTGTGTGTATGTGAATGGGGTTGCCAGTGCTATTATGATGTAACCACCAACAGTGCTGAGCTATACTTGTGATAGTTAACAGAGATTCAGAGACATGCAGATTAGCTGATAATGAGGTCTTTCCTCATTATGGCTAATGTGTCTCTGAATCAGAAATCACCACGTCATGGAAAAACGGCCTTAAGGCAAGAGCTAGGGTTCTGTATGAGACCTTGGGGTAGTATAGCTTATTTTTAATGTTGCCTGCATTCATGAGGCAGGGATATATCTATGTATAATATATATATTTCAACGGAGATCTCCATACAGTGCGGAAATGGAAGTTTTCCATTGTTTGCACTGTAGTGCGATCTTGGAGTTGGTATATTTAAAGAGTGGGGGGTGTGGGGGTTGCAGGGGGGCTTTTTTAACCTTTCAGGTATTTTTTTTTCCATTTTTTTATTATTTTTTTTTTTTTAACTTTTAAGCATTCGAACATATGGTGTCAACCATATGGTGTTTGAACTTTTAAAAGTTTGATAATTTGAAGAGATGATAATGAAGGATAACCAGGGTTCAGTTTAATGTTATAGGCTTGTGTTCAATGTACATTATAGCCAGCATTTATATGCTGGGTACAGTATTTCTGTCCATCATTTATATTAAAGTCACACATGGCTAACATAATATGGATTGCTAAGGCAAATGTATTCTCTTTTAATTCCATCTCGAAAATATTATAGTATAAATGAGGCAACAGCAGAGTGCCCATATGGCATTTGATTAAACAACATGTAAAGCTAAAAATATGAATCAACAATGTAGGAATTTAACAAAGACGTGATTAAATAGCAAATGATTAAAAAAAAAGAACAAAACAAGTGAATGAAGCAGCTGTGGTGTTGCACATTCAAGGAGATTATATTTCCTATAATAAGAATTTTATTGTAACTGATCCTACTTTTTCTTGACTGATAATATGTTGATCTAACACACGTGTCGACAATCTAACAAGTTACTTTAGAAAATTAGAACAAGCTAATACAGTGCAATAATTAATATAGCCATGCCTTTATATGAATGCTATTTACATAGATCTCTACATTTACTACTAGAATACCACCAGTAATGTTGTTTGATAACAACTTAAAATGTTCTTTAATATCAGTGTTTTTTCATAGCTCACTGGGTTACGTAATATTATATCAGTACCCCTTATTTACAAAATTTAAACTTGATACATTGCTGTTACAATGTATCACTGCAGCTGCACATTGCTGTGCATAGCATTATTTTTATTGGATAGCTTGGGTAGCATTTCCCTGGCTCTAACCTGGTTTCCAGTAACAGTTATATTTGCTTTTGAGGTTGGAAATAATTTCATTTCTTCATCCATCAGTGCCGAGTACAGTAGGCTCCCTGTTATCCATCCTCTCTTTATCTGACTTCCTCTTTAACCGGCTAACAAATTTCTGCCATAACCCTAACAAAACAAAACAGAGAAGAACAACACTTCGACCTCCTCTGGACTAAATAATGAAAGATATTTGAGTTCTAGACTTCATATTTATTAGAGCAATGCATACTAACACAAAACCTGTTATTCTAACTGACTTATAACCTACAAATGCTATTTTGTTTGCTTTTTCTGATTAACCAGCCATCATTTATCCACCCTAAGGTCAGGTCACAGCAAGACTGGGTAAGAGGGAGTCTACTTTTTTATTTCTCCAGATCTTTTGGGTTTCTAATACTATGACGGGAATGGACCCCATTCCTAAGTAAAACTGTGATTAAAGTTCATGAAATTAGTATTGTTTCTATCTTTGATGTCAGCCAAAAGTACTCTTCACAACACCCGCAATGTGCCAAGTAATGCCTCTTTCTGCAATTCGTACAGGGTTACATTGACTGGTTGTTGTTGTTTCTTTCGGCTGTTAGGGGTCGCCATAGCGGAACTCCGATCCGCTAATGATTGGTAGTTGATTTTTACGTGCCGAGTTACCAGCCCTGATGCACAACCTTCAATGAAGGTATGCCCATTCATGCATGTCTCCACACAGAAGACGCTCTAGCTGAGAATCGAACCGGACAGCATCTTACTGTGAGGCGACAATGCTTCCGCAGCACCATCACAACATATCTAAATACAATTGTAGATTCTTTTTTATAACACCAGTTGTTCCTGCTACTGTTGGAACTGTCTGGATATCTTTCTTCCACATTGCTCCAGTTTCTGTCTGTAGATCCTGATATTTTATGACTTTGTGTCTCTCTCTCTCTATGCAAGAAACTGTAGTCACTGGATGTCTACTGTATAAACTATTCGATGTTGGTGGAGGAAGCAGAACCTGCTCCAGGACTCAGTGGGCATAAAGTAGTGAATAGATAATGAATGTGACTCCCCTCCATCACAAGTTGAACATGCGGGGACACCTGGTATGGCATTCATTGGATTAACAGCAACAATTTAAATCTCTTTTCCACCACTACATACAGAATCTAGTGAGCATGAAAAACAACTTAAATTACAGTGGTGGTATTAAGAAAGGCACACAAGAAGAAAAATAATTTATGCACTTGAACAAACAATACTATTTCAATAAATAAATATATAAATAAATAACCAGAACAAAGGGAAATGGGCAAGAACAATGGAGATGGAAATGAGAGAGATCACCAACATGCGTGATTGTTGTTCTTGAATGGGGACAAGGCAATGCAGAAATCCTGGAAGCAACTTATCGTAATTAATTAAATGACAGCAAAGCACCCCATAGAACTGTTGAGCACACCGGGGAGCATGACAACAGTCTTTTAGCAGTGCAATCAGCCAATCAAACTCTGATATTGTGTGAGCAAGAAATAGAGATGCAGGTAGAGTTTATGTTGAAGAACTGCAGCAGTCATCATGAAAGCAGGCAATATTTAGCACTAAGCGAGGAGAGCCTACATAAGGATTCATGGATTGCAAATACATTTAATAGGGAATTATACTGCTACATTTCACAGGGCTGGTTGCTTGCATTCTTGAATATACGATTTTTGAACTTTTCAAATAAAAAAGACCAAGTCTTAAGGTCTAAATCTGTTTCTCACAGCATTAAAGGCTATTGACTGTATCACTGTACTCATGACAGATACAAAGGCATCATTTTTTTAGGAGAGATATGAGGTGACCTCCTGGATTAATTTTAGGATATGTTTGGAGGATGGAACATCCCAGTCATTGGTTATGTATAAGATGGACCTGTTATTCATCAGTATTAAGATTAGCTCTTCATTGGGATTTAGAAACATGAGATATGGTCCACAATACTACATTAGTTATAAAATCTAATGATGTATATTATATAATTATACTCCATTAAAAATGTTCTTTAAGAAGAATCCTTCTGTTGCAGGATGATATTATTCAGAAGTTAATATACTGTATCAATTATTTAGGTGGGCATTGTAGTGCTGAAATACAAGGTCTAAGGATGAAGGGGTCACTCTTTTACTACCCTGTACCAGGAATACATAAGTTTACAGTTGTGTGACTTTATTTAGAATTATTATAATTTTTTTTAACAGCTGTAGTCAAGCTTTTACAATCGGTCTTCATACTATACGTTCAACTTTTGTAGCTTCTATAAATATCATCTTCCAAACTTAATTGCTGTAGGGGTCACTAATCCCATGCAGAGGGTACTGCATAACATTTTATTTCTTGCCTTTTATTTCCAGTTGCTCAGTTCAGCCCTGTGAACTGGTATGTACTGGAAGAGAATCTACCTGTGCGTGCTCATCCTTCATGCATCAATCTGTGGTAAAATTCTGTACTGGCCTTCTGTGGTAAAATGGCTGCATTTCCTCTTTGCTGTACTAAAAGTGATGTTATGGTGCTTACTCATCGTTGGTGCCTCTGAGGAAATGATGTGATTGGCTAACCCATCTGGCCTCTACTTCTTAGCCCTACAGGACCCACCCCTCAAGACATGCTAAACAGGAACCTTAACTGTGAAAGGGTATTGCGACCCTTATACCACAGGATTATGTCCACCTAACATATTAAAAGTTATATCAAGATGAGGCAGACCAAAGGAGATGACTGGGCTGGTGGGATAGAGTGCTGTGCAGTAGTCTGTGTATAGTCTAATTGTTTTGTTTTGCTTGTTTTATAGTGGATATTTAGAAGTTATGTGATTTTATCATAACATTCTGTAGGTAATTTAGACTGTGCAGATTAATTAAGGAGAGTTATAGGTCAGTACTGGATACTGAATGTAGAAAATGTCAGGTATAACCTGATAATAAACTGCTTTTCTAGGCATGTCAGACAAACAAAACACTGAGCCTTTCTTCAAAACTGAGGACTGTATGTTGGCAAAGAATGTCAGCAGGAGGAAAAGGAAGGTACAGGACGGAGAGCAGGTAAATGTAAAATGGAATGAGCGTTAACCATATAATGGGGAGCGGCATTTCACCTTTATTAGTCTCTTAAAAACTCCCTTCAATAAATAGATTCATTTTTTGATATCTTTATAATAACCATGCTAGATCCCAGAGTGTCTTTCTTTTCTGGTAAGCTAATTTGCATGATAAAGGTTAATAAGACCCCTCAGGACCCATTGTGCTTTCTGCTGCTTATTATCTCTGCTGTGTCTTTCGCATATACAGGTGGAGTTAATGCTCTCACAGTTCTGTAATTAGTAAGGCTATTTCATTGAGACTAGCCGCACAGATATCACTATGAAAGAGGTATGCTGCAGACAGAGAACAGTAGGCTTTGTGCCGCAGAGGTTCAGACTTAGGGCCCAAGCAGTTGATATTTCCATTATGCTCATTATTTTCCTATCCTTCTCTCCTAGTTAGAAATGTACAAATAATTGTCTGTCTCATTTGCATTACTGTTCTAATGTCTGTTCTGATTCCTCATTCAGCAATGATCACTTTAGATTTGAACTTAGCGCAACACATTTCACATCTAGAATACTGAAATCAGAAAAAAATATGCACACATAGTAAAATAAATTTAAAACTGTAGTACGGTGCAATCGATAGAAAAAGATTTGTACACCTTACTTTTTTGGAAAAGATGAATACTAGCTACACATTAATACCTTCTAATCTTGAGAAGAAAATAATCCAGTCATCCTGACTATTGAATGTTTGTCACTTTTTCAGCTAGTTTTTTTACCAGTCCCCATAGTCAAGAAATTTTTGCTATGTCTGACATTTTATTAGTTTTAGTATTCTGTGAAATGCCTCAGGATATTTCTATCAAATATTTATTAACCATTCTGTCTGCATATCCCTGAGGGATCCTTTTCAGACTTGTCTAAGTAATCAAGTATGATTGTGTTTAGACAAATAGCTATAGTTTACTGAAGATAGTAAACTGCACAGGAAACAGTGCATAGAAAACATGTAAACTAAAATTACTCTTGCATTTATCAGTACAACTACATCTGCAGTTAGCAGTTAAAGAGTAATAGTTTTAGCAATAAATACTACTAGATATACCATAATTGCATACATTTACATAGCTCTCAACCTTTAGGCACAACAAATCTAGACAAAGCCAAAAATAATAGGGGAACAAATCCTCAAAAGTAGGGATACATTTTAAATATTGCTTTTATAAACTTAGAAAGTTGACAGATTGCAAGGTCTTAGGATATGAAGTCTGAAACTCAAATGCCTGCCATTATATAATGATTTCAGTCCTCACATATTTGCCACAAAAATCCAGAAAACCACAAATTTTATGAAGAACAGACCAAAAATATGAGGCAAAAATCTGGAGAGTTGAGAGGTTTGATTTACAATTATTCCATAGCTTCATTCTTGCTATGCATATGAATTTTATTTCTTCATCCTTTTCCATCCTCTGTGCCACTATGACAATCAACCAGCCTAACAGAACTGCCTTTGCTCCCTCGGTTTTGCTTGTATCATAGATGAAGGGCCATAATGTGTATGGTACTACCATCTTCACTGTGGCAAAATCATCATTCCACACTGAGTAGAGTTTTGAGCCTAATGACCCAGCTTATGACAAGTACCATAGTTTGCAAAAGCAAGCTCAATGATGCATGTATCTATCTCCATCAGCTACCACATGCACTGCATTGCAAGTGCACACATCCTAGCTGTAATGTTGACTTACCATTGCCATCTAACTCTCACTGGGTGTAAAGTGAGTTCAACTCATTTTCTCTCTCTCTTTTCACAGTATGGATAAGCCAACACAGGTCACATATTATCAACACCTTGCCAGCTTTCCACCATTAATCAATACTGGATCTTTTGGAGAGTAGTTCAGGCTCTATCCCTGTGTTCCACAGAACTGGTCATGATATATAAATAAAGATAAATAAAGTATTTGTGCTGTTAAAATGTACATGTATATTAATTTATTAATTTATATGCATTTGTTTACCAAGATAATGCATTGATTAATACTGGCCAAGTTCAAGCTCAACCTTAATAAAATACAAAACATTTTATAAACAAAAATTGCAGAAATGTAAGCAATAACAGAGTAGGTCGGATTAGTTACAAACACATACATACACACACACACACACACACACACACACACACACACACACACACACACACACACACACACATACATACACACACACACACACACACACAAAATGAATATATACATTGTACTAAACAGGTAACTTGGCAGTATATTACTTTTGTTGGTCAGCTATGTGTCAGTGCGTTATCATTAGTCAATAATATATCAGTAATCATCCATATTTAAATATGTTTTATGCCCCACTGAACATAGAATATTGGAAGCAAAAACATCCATCTGGAGATCAGTTCAATAATCTCCAGCTTCATTAGGCGCTACGGATGTACTTTAGGGTGATTTGATTTACTGGCTAACTCATTAAATCTTGTGAGGCTTCAGCCTAATTCACTGAAAGTGAATCGCATTGCAATGCTTGAGTGGCTCCTTATTGTAGTCCTGATTTTGGCAATGGCTATTGCATTGCTTATATTTTGTAGTAGCAGCCCGTAGAACCATTCACAGTCTCAGGCAGAACAGGATACAAAAGGCCATATGTTAGAACAGAAAGGATTATAGATTACTTAGCACCCTGCACAACCCTCCCCACAGTTAGTATCCTACAGCTGAGTGTGAAAAAAATTAATATTAAAATAAGTCCTCTGAAATAGTAAACCTGCAATTTCCCTCCCCAATCTTGTAATAGTACTGTGTGTACATTTTAGTTGTATATGAAGTGGACAGAGTTGGACTTTTAATCACTTTTTTGTTACTTGGAATGATCAAAAAGTGAGGCAGTTTGTGATCAACAATGTACAGAGACTTTTTGATTTTATTTTTAAATTAAACCTTTTATTCATGGAATTAAAGAAAACATTTCTGGTCTGGTATTGCAGTTGATGAGTGGTACAGTCTCTGGTGTACAGCTTTATAGGACATGTGCTCATTATTGCTCATTATTAAGTCTGAATATTTTCCTCACATCTAAATACATTTTCAATGTATTGTAGTTAACTTCCAGCTCCCCAAAACATGCTGGTTGTTTTTACTAAACTGTCCATACACACATGTATATAATATTTATACTTCCCTTGTGGTACGTGTAGCTGCTGAAAAGAGTTCACACAACAGTCAACCATTCTTTTTTTTTTGCTTAAAATTGCAATGAGTGTTTTCTTCAGTGTTCCTGCCAGATAGTATCATGTTAAAGGTAAGATTACACTTTTTGAATTCCAAGTAATCCTTGCAGAAATGATTTGTACTAAATGTAGTACCCTTATTATGCTGAAAAACTGTAAAAATAACAACTAAATAACACTCCTATAACAGTAGGTGCATTAAGAACCTCCACACATCAAGCTTCATATAGGGAGATTCTTACTAAATAATATTTAACAAGCTTCATCATTTGTCATGCGCAGAGGGAAACTGAAAGACATTTTTAAAACTTTGCTCTGCATAAAAATATGTGTATATACAATCTATTTTCCCCTTACAATTTCCCCTGACATGCCCAGAAAAAGCTGTCTTGCTCATGTAATCTAGAGTGTAATGCAAAAATGTTGCTGAAGTGTCTCTCAGCAAACCTAGCAATGTTATTACTTTTACTAATTTAGCAGACAACTAGTATACTCAAATGCTGTTTTCTGAATAATGAAAATATTTTGCCAGTAGTACAGCAAAGAGGAAAGCACTAAACCTGACAGGGACTTGCTTTACACTTAGGTTCACTATAAGTAGGATCAGTCCCAAATTCCTGCCATGAATTTTAATAATAAAATGTTACGTCTTACTAAGACAGCATAAGACTTTAAGAAAGAAGGAATGAATTTTAGCTAAATGGTATACCAGCCATCCTGCATTTTAAATGCTGTACTCAGAAAGTCTATACACAGCAAAAATGTTCATGTTATCACTGGAAAAATGTAATAATATGTTCCCAAAATGAATTTTACAAAAGCATGTGATCAGAGACTGGTTCTTAATTCATTAAGTCAAATTCATGAAAACTGCCAAGATGTTAAATCTGTTGATGTAAGTATTTAATAATTATTTTAGCCAGTAAAATTATTTGATAATGTGTAGTTTCATTTTATTATTTTAAAGTTGTAAATGTTTTTTTCTATAAAGCTATCACCCAGATCACTTGAGGGGAAAAAAGTAGACTCAAACAGGTAATTGACAATAGTTTTGTTTTCATCAAAGAAAGTAACAAACATTAATAAACAATGCATGAATAATGTAAAAATACAAGTGATAATTAAGAAAGTAGTTTTAAAGACAGATTAACCAGATACAAAGAATAAGAAAATTAAACTGAAGGCCCTAAGGCTTTTATCACAGACACTGTGAATCCTTTATCTACAGAGTGCCAAAAATAGTATCTAAACTGAGAAGCTATGTTACTGCAATTAATATCACTGGGAACACTAGCCTGAAAGTTCTTTTCTCCACGCAGATTATGACAAGTTGCATGATAATAACACATGTTGTCAGAAATAGTGAATGCCCTCAGGTACCTTTGCAAACAATAGTGGGAAAGGACAAACAAAATAAAACTACCAATAGTGCTGGATGTTGAAAGGAGTCTATGCAAAAGGAAGCCAGGCAAATCTACTGACAATTAAAAAAAATAATGACTATAATAAATAAATTCAACAACATTGTTCAACAAAGCATAAAAAACCTCAAAAATATATGTATGTGGTTTGCTGGCAAGTGGTTGACAGTTCATTTTGTTGACTGGAAAAAAGGCTGGTACATCTGATGGAAAATCTTAGCTTTTTTGCACATACCAGATTTTTCCTATGCAGGATAATAGAACAGAGGGGATCAGACAATTTGGCCTTTCTCCACTGTGATCTTGGAGTTTATATATATAAAAATCATGGGGTGTGGGGACCCATTTGGTGTGTGCAGAGTATCTTGCTCCCTGCATAAAATGTTTCTTTTTTTTTGCTGTTAGGATTGATTAAATTTTTATCAGTTGTGGTTGGTATTATGTATGCTGTTTAGAGAGTTGATAATCTACTTGAATCATAATCAAAGCTATGTGTGTGGGTTTGTTGAAAATGCCAGTGGTTATGTCTCACTACACATGCCCTGTGAAATAGCCTCAGTGCATATAATCTTACACTTTTCAAAAAATATGCCCTTCTAATTATATATACTAACAGAGGGTAAGGGCACATTTCCCAGCCTGTGTATTTTTGCAGTTTCACATGCCTGTCCAGGAACTGCCTAATCAATCATATGCAGTTGAATAGGCAACTGTCAACCTAGCACTCATTCAACCACACCCACACCCTCATGAGCATATGTGTGTGTGTGTGTGTGTGTGTGTGTGTGTGTGTGTGTGTGTGAGTGCATATATATATATATATATATATATATGTGGGTGTGTGTGTGTGTGTGTGTATGGATATTTACATATCCTTATAATATATATATATATATATATATATATATATATATATATATATACACACACACACACACACACACACACACACAGAGAGATCTAGATTTTATATATATATATATATATATATATATATATATATATATATATATATATATATTAGAGAGAGAGAGATGTATATTATTATTTTTGGGTGATTTTATTAAATGTTTTAGTTATAGTTTTTAGTTATAGTTGTATCAATTATATATAAATGTGCTTTTGATTGTTATTTAAATAATGTATTGCTTTTTATATACCACAGGAAATGATGTCATATGACTTAAGGTATTTAAGATGTCTCTTTTATTAAAAAATTATGTCGGCCTGAGGAATCCCAGAAGGGTGAAAGAGCTTGCCATTAAAGCTTTATGGTGGAGTCCATGCTTATTCCTGTTTGATTCATCTCTCTACTTATATTGAAGTTTACGTTGTTTTATGTGGAATACTGTTTTCAGCCTTGGTTTGTTCCTGACCTCCGTTTATTTTTTCATTACCTATTTTTGGTGCTACAGGAATGTTAACACCTAGATAGCCAGCTTTGTGGTTTTATTATGACATTAATAGCTGCCTCTCCTAATCAAATGGCAACATGAAATACCAGAAAATAAATATATATCCCCATCCATGTGAAGCTGGGTCTGTCTTTTACCCAGTTTAAGTGCAACCCAGACCAGTGGATGGGGATTAGGAAATTAGCCTGGTACCCATGTCGCTTATGGACAGAGCTTATAAGTGCCATGCCCTTAATGTCCTATTTGGATACAGGAGATCATTATTCTTTCCGCAAAACTTGGATAGGCTTAGAAAGGCCCCTGGCCGTTAGCCTAGTAGCAATTTATGAATCTCTAAATAAAGCTAGACAGAGGTCAAATTAATTCAGGGTTACCAGCCATACTGGAAGTACTCTTGAGTGTAGAGATTTCATAGTTAGACTGCTACTCCATTTTGGTCTTTTTTTTCTGGCAAGCAATTAAATGTAGAGGCTTACTGGAGTATTTATATTCATTTCTAGCAGCTTTCAGCTCATTGACATGAACAGGCAGATCAGACTACACCAGACTTCCTATAGATAAGGCAGCTAAATGCTAACTGGCCAGATGCATCATGTACACAGTCGTTTTTATCTGCCGCATTCACAGAAGGAGATGTTGCATGATACGAGAAGTTAGCATGCTCTGAAACAGTTGTGATTATTTCTGTGTCACAAATTAAACCTGTTTTTTGGAGATTTAGCAAAACTGTCTTTGATCTTCCTTTTGAATGCAACACTAACTCTAATGATAAGCTGCCTACTGTCTTATACTCTTACCACACTCTGTCTTGCCAAGGGTAAGACTGCATTGTATGATGAATGCTGACAAGACTCATAAGAAATTAATTCCTTTCTCCCTCTCAGTATCACAACAAGAGCACATAATGCCTTCATGTGCTGTTTGCTTTGATTTCTGGAAATCAGCAGAAAAAAATTAAGGGTGAGAGAATTAGAAATGTCTTTTTTTGTTTGCTGTGCATATTTTTAGTATTTAAACACACTTTATATGTTGCCAATATTTGTTAATTTGGAAATCATGAAATATAAATTATCTAAGATTACATAAAAGCAAACATGATAATAATATAAACCGCAAGCTTTTAAATGACCATACTCTTTTCAAACATTCTGAAGAAGAATGTGGTCATTTCAAATCTTAGATTTTACATTAAAGTTGTATTTGTTTTTACATAACCCTGGTGGTTTGTTTGTATTTTGTAATTGGATTGTGTAGTTCAAACCAAATGTTGGCAGCACTGTTTGTAGTATGATTTGGAAATCCTTAGATTTATTTGAGTCTGTCATGTTAATGTAGGCTTGCTTTAATACGTATATGTATTCCTCTTAATGTTGCGGTGGGCAAATCCATGGCATCAATTAATAACTGAAATTGTCAGTGGTAATAAATACAACATCCTGAGCCTGAAGTAACAGATGATTTCAAAGTCATCGTAATAATCTGAAACTTTTCCATAATACTGTTATCTGTATGGAGACACTCGCTTATATCAAAAACTGGCATGCATTTTCCTTTTTTTTTTTTCAGTCGCTTTACTTTAAAACATGTGTAGTGAAAGACTATTTTTTAATTATACAAATCATGAATGTTGTCATCATTTATTTATCAGAGTATCAAGGGCTTGAAACATGCTATGTGGCATTACAGCACCAGTATGTGCTTTTAACTTTAGTTTCATTTTGAGACTTTCCGTGTATAATATATTTAAGAAAATGGTTTAAAAATGTTTCATACTTAAAATCTCTCTGTACATTCAAGATTGTATTGACTTATGCTGACTGTTATTTGGCTGGTAATGTAGATAGAAAAGAGTTTATAAAGTGCGCTTGAAAAAGTAGAAAGAATACAGTCAGTGACTTCACAGGTGGTGCGGTCTGAACAGTAAGAAAATAATATGAGTTGAGTGTTGCAGCGCTGTATGATGACCGTGAGGAATCCTTATTATAACAGTAACAGTACTTCACTTTCCTTCTGGAGATGGATTTGGCATTCAGAACAGATTGGTGCTATTAAATGAAATCTGATTTGAAATGCAAGCTCGAGGGAGACTGTGCTACTACATAGGGCACGATCACTTCAATGCTGAATTGACAAATAAGTCTATGATTACATTTTTTTTGGTCAGGTCAGTCAATTGGGATAACTTGATCAAGGACTCGTAGATAAAGGGAAATTAGTCTCATAATTTTCCAGCCCATATCTGGACTTCACAGAGACTAGTTTTAGCAGATGGCTTAATGTTTATGCTAATGTAAATGCAACAGGTTCTCTGATATTTCCTAAACTAAGGTATTCTTATAAATGAATGACAGACAGCAGTTGGATATCTTAATACTATAAGTGAAATGTATTGTACAGTGTTAGGTCAGAAAACACTTATGGCTGCTAGGCTAGGTGGGTGACAGGATATCTCATCTGATTACTTTTCATGATGGCAGAGTGGAGAGAGTATGTGGTCAAAATATAAAATAAATAAATAAACAGAGTAATCCAACAAGCAGAGAATAGATCATTTATATTATCTGTTTAAGTGAGCTGGTTATGTTTGGGCTTTTGCAGTTCAAATAGCAGAGCGTATTCTTTTCAGATGTTTGAAAATGTTTTATTCTATTCAAAGGTCTGTGTTTCTTTACTGTGTGCCATCAGCTAAGTGTAAATGGTAAATTAATGGTCAAAAAATTTATTTGTTTCAGCCTTGAAGGATCAATTTAAACTAATTTGCTATACTATACTATACTGCCTAGTTCACTAGAAATTTAATTTTGTTGTTTTGACCCTAATTGGAAGTTTAGATGAAAAAGGGTGCAGACCATGTTGTAAAAGAGAAAGGAAAACTGTGTTTATTAAAGGAATTGACACTTGCCCAGACAATGATTGTACAAAGAGTATTTATCATGCTGGCTAGATGCATGGAGATGCATATTAGTTGATTAAGGGTGTTACACCATATTGGAGATGGGAGCATGATTCAGAAGACAGATGTGGAAGGCAGTACGGATTAGCTCTGTGTTTTGAAATTGCTACCTGTCAGAGAATAGCTTGAGGATAGACTTGGCTGGAATGAGACTATAGAAATGAAGATACTGATGAAAACAAAAGTCAAAAGAACAACAGTGGCTGAAAAAATAAATATGAACATGTTTTCCTCCTTTTGGACAGCACTAATGCAAATTTCATGTTTTTGCTTACCCAGGAATCATGTCTGAAGAAGATATAGGAATTCATGAAAAGAAGCAGAAGTAATCATAGTTTTTGAAGAGGCCAGTTTTGAGGAATAAAGCCTAGAGAGCAGGAGAAGGCAGATACAAGTGAAAATAAAAACAAATAAAAACAAAGAGTAGCAGAACAGCCTATCTGAAGTCAGCTGAAAGAAATAAAAAGGAAGTACTCAAAAGGGGGATAGGTAGGGTAGACCAAAGGGGGTAGCCACCCCACATCAGGCAGAGCAAGCTTCATTACCCATTATTCAGTGCATTTGTGGAAACAATTTAGCACTGTATGTGTGGTTTAGGTTAAGATTAGATGGATGAATTTTCAAAACGTCAAAATTGTTATCGTCGAGACCATATTATTAACATTTTAAAAAGTTGAATGGGTCGTACTAAGATTGCAGTACAGTGTGGATCAAGGAATGTGCGCTTTTCCCCACTGCAGTGTGGCCTCAGAGTTGGCATATATAATTAGTAGGTTTGTATGGGGTGCAGGAGGGCAGTTTGTGTTGTTTAATAATTTTTTTGGCTATTTGAAATTCTGATCATATTGACATTTTAAAAAGTCAATCATCTAAACTAGATGCATGTGGTTTATTTATTTATTTATTTACATTTTTTACTGGGATGGCCCGACTGGGCTAGTAGCCCATTTAAAGCGGAAGCCTTGGGAGAAAAGCTCCAATGACAATTATAGTAACTCAGACATACAGTTTTGGTTCTATATTATTTCCACAAAAGATATCTCTGTTGATACTGTATTCATTGACACAACTACATTGAGTGCTGAATTCAGCGAACAATCACTACATCAAAGATTTTCCCTGGGAAAGTAACTAGGTGGCCAGCATCATGAATTAGCCCTTTTTCTCACTGTAGTGTGATCTCTGAGTTGGTATATATAAGTAGGAGGGTGTGAGGGGTATAGCCCCCCACTTTTATGAGTGTAAAATTACGTAGTTCATATTATGGTTGCTCTGGCAGCCAAGTAGTTTCTTTCCCTAGGAAAGAAGTTTGACGACTGTAATGTTCACTGAATGGATAGTGATCAATGAATAGCCATTCGATGGAGACGCCTTTCCAGGAAATAACATAGACCCATTTAGCTCAGTACAGGCATTCTGAAATGAATGATGATAATGAATTTCCAGTCACGACCGCAGAGCTCAATGCTCCCTGTTAGTCTGTTAGCTGAAGCAAGATGCTTGTTACAGTTGTAGAAAGTAATTTACTGCAGTTTAAAGTAGAAAAAGCTTACTTAAAGCAATTGATTGGTGTGCCAGTTTGGGGAGTGGCCAGGGTGAAAGGAGATCTAGCTGTACCTCCACTGCTTGACCTCAGAAGCAGAACTGAATGGTGAAGTGAGTAAGCATTATAATAGTACAGCAAGTGTCACAAATCTTACACTGAATTTTATTTATTTATTTATGCATTTATGTGTTCGTTTGTTGATTTATGTAGTTACAGGGTATGTGACTTGCACTTCTTTGAAACTTTTCTGAGACAACCTCGGTCACAAAATAATGAGCAAGTGTAATATACAGACAGGCACTTAAGGTTAGTAAGTCAGCAAGTTTTTTTTAAAGATGGGATAAAACTAAAGTATAGTGAAAAAAAAAAAGAAAACAAAAAAGCATGCATGGACCCATTTAAAAAAACATGCAAAGTCTATACAGCAGATGATCAGTGGAGAAGACTGAAGTATACAGTGATGGAGTAAGAGGCAAAACTACAAATGAGCTATTCTGCTGTCCTCCAGCTGTTTTGCTGTATTAAGAGAAGGAAAGCATAAAGGAGCTGATGTAAACATACTTGCAGTTCTAAGCAGGCAAAGTATGACTGTGTACCACAGAAATATAACAGAAAACAGTCATGCTGCAGCAAACAACTGTACAAGGAAGGAGGAAACAGAACATATTTCATTGGGTTGTAATGGAGCATAACTGGTTAATGGCCTGAGTACACCCAGCCACAGGGTTAGCATAATGATTAAGGTCTTTACCTCACAAATATAAGATGGAGGGTTTAATTCTGACCTTTGATTATGGGGTTGGTGGCTGGTATGATGGTTAAGGTGCTTAACTCAAAGAAGCAAGGTTCAGGTTTTGATTGTCACCTTTAAAGATAAATTGGCTGGGCGTAAAATGACCACAAGGGCAGTTAGCCTAGTACTTAGCTATGAATCCATGAACCTAAGTGCATATAGTGCTCAAACAATGTATTGGGACAACAAACCAATGGTTCATCATATACCCAGATATTAGAAAAAAATATTGGGAGTAATGTATGCATTGGTTTGGGGACAGGATTTTAGCATTAAGCTTAAAGATAGATCTTTTGAATTAGGGAAGGAACTTTTGGATTATGGGTAGGGAGCGAATTGCAGGTTTAGGTTTTATTACATTTAAATGCCAATGGGTTACTTCCTTAGTTCCATGCCAAACACCACTAAACGATACAGTGACTACAGCTTCTCAGTACTGGGCCACAGAGCTTGGCAAATGATATCTACTGTCGTAAGAGACTCAGGCTATCATAGAAAATTCAGAAAAGCCCTTGAAAGTAACCTGGAAATTATAGCTGAATGACAATGTTTTTCTAATGGCAATATTACCTGAATGTAAGATATCAGGTTTTCAACTACCTGCTCTAGACAGTACAGTATGCTGCTAAATACCTTTATGCAAAACCTACTTTACCACAATTGCTACAATTGTTCACTGACCTTTATATCTCTTTCCCCTCTTAGCTCCTTTCTCCTTTCTCTAATCAGACTTTAACTTCTGAAACACACTCCTCCCCTATCTACACAATCAATATTTACTTATTTGTTTGCTTTTTTACTGGAAAAGTCCATCTAGGAACCAAAATGCCCATTTTCAGCAGAGGCCCAGGGAGAAAATCTCCAAAACAAGGATATAACTAGATTTTTGACAATCCATAACAAAATTGATCAACAACCATCATTTGCAATGTATTTCAAAGCAAACAGTCAAAAAACATTATTTACAAAGTATGTTTTCATGATATTGTGAGTAGAATTAAAAATACTGTAGTACTTCACTTGGAGACTAGCCGTAGTCGACATAGTTACGATTGCATACTTCACACTGTAGGTCTGGTGCAGTTGTATAGTTCATTAGTTACCAGGTGATACTTTAAGATTGATTTGAATTGTAACAGTTTATTTAAAAGCCCAGTTTGGTTTGGAAGTTAGATCCATGCCATAGAGATGGCAACAGAGAATAGTGAGTCTGAGTCATCATAACAATTAATAGATTTACTAGCAAAAGATAATTTAAGTTCTGACACTCTTAGTTTTCTATTTGATACATGACATTGGATGAGATTTGACAGTGAGGGTGCTTTTAAGTGGATGGTGAAGTGGTTTGTGTGTTGTGAGTAGCTGGGAGATGACAATGTGTTGAGGAAGTTCAAGCCAACTGAGTTTATTGAGTTCAGTGCAGTGATGAGGTCAGTTTGGGAGGCTGCAGGCAAATTTACTAACTTTGTTGCAGGTACTTTCTAGTTCATGGGTGGTGGAAGAGTTGAGATTTGTGAATATGGTTGATGCATATAGGAGAGTAGGAAGGTGAAAGGAGGTGGCAGCTATTTTTCTATTTACTATGATCACTTAGCAGGTGCTTTGCTCGGCAAAGGCATCCTAGTTTGTAGTGTGTCTTTTTGACTGCAGTGCCAATGTACATATCAAATTTAACTTATTATCAATGATAACTCCATGTTAGTGCTTGTGATGTTTTCAATGTCTCTGTTGTTTGACAAGATAATATTGAGGCCAATGATGTTTTAATAGGCTTAGTTTGGTTCAGTTGAGGGTTAAGAGAAACTGAAGTTTATTTAGCCAATGTTCTGTATCAGTGAAAGCTTTTTGTGTGACGGTTTTATAGATAGGAAGATTCAGGTCTGAACAAACTAAAGTTGAGTCATCAGCATATTATATTATGGTAATACATTTTGATTCCTTGTACATGTCATTAATGAAGATATTGAAAAGTATTAGCACAAGTATGGAGCCTTGAGGGACTCCTGTAGTGATTGGAAGGAATGCAGAGTGGCAGTGATTCCATTTTACAGACTGGTGTTGGGATTATATATATAGCTGGTAAAACAACTAGTTGAGAGAGTTGTGACCTTGGAGGATTTCATCTTTGGAGGAGTAATTGAATTGAGGTCATGTCAAAAGTTTTTGACAAGTCCAGGAAAGGAGTGGAAACAAAATTACTTGAGTTTTTGCTTTGAATAATTTTATCTAGAAAATGCAGCAGGGGGATTTATGTGCTGTATACTGCGGTGGTGGTGCTGCGGTAGCATTGTCGCCTTACAGTAAGACATTGTCCTGTTCGATTCTCAGCTAGATCATCTTTTGTGTGGAGACATGTGTGAATGGGCATGCCTTCGTTGAAGGTTGTGCGTCAGGGCCGGCAACTCAGTACGTAAAAATCTACTGCCAATCATTAGCGGACCGGAGTTCCGTTGTGGGGACCCCTAACCGGGAAAAGCGGAAAGACACAAGAAGATTAGGTCAAATGCCATGTTGTGTGAGAGAAAATAATTGGTTATCAAGTAGAAAGGCTAGGAGTTGAGGATGGATGCATTTTTCAAGTACTTTGTAGAGGGAGGAAGGGTTGCTTTAGGGCAATAGCTTGACTGTTGATGTAACATCTTTGTTTAATAGTATTAGAAAGGAAGTTTTCTATAGGGTTGGAGTGTAGTTTTCTCTAGTGGATCTATTAATTAGGATAGATATGGGTAGCAAATAGTGTCAGCAGCTATGCTGATGTATTCAGATGGCAGGTTGTCAGGGGCTAGTGCTGTGGGTTTCATGTTTTAATGTATTTTTGATGATGTTTGTCTGAATGGTTGTTACGTTGGGTCGGGGTGTGGAGCTGGTCTAGGGGAGTTAGTTGGGATGGTTATAGCTTGTTATTTTAAAAGTTCACAATCAGCTTTTAATTCACCTTATTAATGAAAATCTTCTGACCCCCACTCAACATGGCTTTATGCCACACCACAGCACCTCCACTGCCCTCCTATCCTTCACTCATACTGTTGCTGAAGCCAGGGAACAAAAACCTCCTCGTGTCTTGCCTGTTTCTCAACCTGTCAAAAGTTTTTAATACTGTCTCCCATTCCAAGCTACTTACTAAGCTTACTGACCTTAATCTCTCCCCCTCTACTATTCACTGGTTCTCAAGTTATCTGTCAAACAGGCTTCAGTCTGTGAGATGGCAATCTGCTTGCTCCCCTTTCCTACCTATCCAAACTGATGTCCCTCAAGGCTCAGTCTTTGGCCCCCTCCTATTCAACATCATCACCAATCATCTTTACTCCTCCTGTGACACCTCCTCCCTCATACAGTATGCCAATGACTCTACTCTTATCTCTTGTGCTGACGTTATCTCTAAACTTCTTTCTATCACCCAAAACTCCTTTTCATCTGTGTAAATATGGCTCACAGAGCATCAACTTATACTCAACCCCCCCAAAAAACTAAGCTCCTACTGTTTCTCTGGGAAACTCTCCACCACCTTAAATCCCCCTTTACTATTTCTTCACCAGATAACACTCTCATCAATGCTGAGCCTCACACTAAGTTACTGGGTACAATAATTGATGACCGACTCAAATGCAACATCCATATCCAACACTGTATAAAAAAACAACAAGAAACTGGGTCTTCTATACAGAAATAAGAAATGTCTTGCTCCCAACTCCAAACCCACCCTTGCCAAAGCCTATCTTCTTCCATGCTTCCTCTATGCCTCCCCTATCCTGCCTCACATCCAGTCAAACCTTCTCCCCAAACTAGAACAAGCTTACAATAACATAGCCAGATTCGCCATTAACCAGCCTTATAAATCGCATTATTGCTGTGTCCTGAAATAGCTTCAATGGCTAGAATTCCCCTAGCTCTTACTACTTGCCCAGCTGCAGCCGACACATTCCCTACTCAACAAACCATTAGCCTGCCCATCACTCTCTGCCTAAGTATCCCCTTATCCCCCAACCTGTTTTCTTTATAGTTCTGACCAGCACCTTCTAGACATCTATAAACCCAACAAAACTTATGGTAAACATCTTTATAAACACTCTGTGTCCCTTGCATGGAATAGGCTACCACCTCACATTTGTAGCATCACTAGTTCCAGCTGCTTTAAAACTGAAGTCAGGCCCTACTTTCTGAACTGAAAAGCCTGTCCTTGCCTAAATCCTCCATAATCTGCATTTTCCTTTCTTTTTCTTTTCACTGCCCATCTACATCTAATAATTCAGTGACTAATCTGCTCACTAGACAATACTGCATTATGCTACTTGGTAAAGATATGTCATTATTGTGAATACTTAAATGTACTATTCGTATTTACTTCATTTTGTTTTATTTTTAATAGTTTTATTTGTTTCACCTGATTGTACTGCGGTGGTGGTGCTGCGGTAGCATTGTCGCCTCACAGTTAGACGTTGCCTGTTCGATTCTCAGTTAGAGCGTCTTCTGTGTGGTGACATGCATGAATGGGCGCTCCTTTGTTGAAGGTTGTGCGCTAGGCCTGGCAAGCCAGCACGTCAAAATCTACTGCCAATCATTAGCGGACCACAGTTCCACTGTGGCGACCCCTAACCGGGAAAAGCCGAAAGAAACAAACAAACAATTTGTTTCACCTGATTACTGCATATGTGATTTTTGCTTATGTTGTATTGCTGTACTGTTTTTCTTGTGTTTTGTTTAGTGCCTAGTATGTTCTCTATTTATGCTTGTATTGCTGGAGCTTTTCTCCTTGAGACTCCATTGGAAACAGGCCATGGGCTCAAATGGACTAACCCGGTTAACAAATGTCAAATAAATGAATAAGTAAATTAAGTACAGTACTGGATATGAAGTGTTTCTTAATCGGATTTGTCCAACTGGGCTTCTGGCCCATTTTCACTGGAGACCCGAGGAGAAAAGCTCCAGCAGTACATTTTTAAACAAGTACAATTTTAAACAATATTGATATAATAGCAGTTATAGAAAAAAGATTCACATATGTTGGATTACATCCATAAAGTTAAAGTTGCATTAAAAAGAAGCTTAGTAACATAATTTTATCTTAATATAGTTCAATAAGGTCAACAATAAATTTTTTTTGTTTGTATAAAATGATGCAAATGCATAGTAGACACATTGGAGAGAGAGGTGTAATGAGGTGCTAAGTATGGACATAAAAGGAAGGAAGGCTAGGTCTACCTGGTTTGAGGAGGTTGTTTCAATTTTGTCAAATCTTTCAGTTTTTGTTTTTGTTTTTTGTATGTGTGGTCTCATTTGTGGAGACTAAGTTCTTTTTATCATAACAGACATGTACATTTTCTGAGGTATCGAAATCTATTTAGGTAGGATTGAGTCCTAGTATAGTGTCATTGTTTCTAGGCTTTGTCTCTGTTTCTCATGAGTTATTAAGTTTGACGGCTTAGTCATGGGGCAGAATGTATTTTCACACTTTTGTGCCTCAGTTGGGCTTGTTTATTTAGTTTGGATAAACAGGAGGTTTTGGAGTGATAGGCAGCATCATATATAGGCAGATATTTGAGGGGGTTCCCGGTCACATTATATAAGTGCATCAAAAGTGATTAGGTTTCCCACAGAGTTGAAGTATAGGGTTTCTGGGGGGGGGGGGTTCTGGTGGTATTTTCTTTTTCTAATTTCTCCAAATCATTTGGGCTTCTAATACCATGATGGGAATGGGCCCCATTCCTAAGTCAAAGTATGATTAAAATTCATGAAATTATTATTGTTTCAGTCTTTGATGTCAGCCAAAAGTGCTCTTCGCAGTACCTGCAATGTGCCCAGTAATGACTCCTTCTGCAATTCGTATGAGGTTACATGTATTGGTAACATATCTAAATATGATTGTAAATTCTTTTTTATAAGACCTGTTGCTCCTACTACTATTGGAACTGTCTCGGTATCTTTCTTCCACATTGCTCTCATTTCCACCTGCAGATCCTCGTATTTTATGACTTTCTGTCTCTCTGTACGCAAGACACTATAGTCACTGGGTGTGGCAGTTTCAAAGATCAATGCTACTTTTGTCTTCTTTTCTTTGACCACTTTATCTCGTTTTCTACCATCTAGCTTTTGAACTGTTGGTAATGGGTGATCCCATGTGATATAAACGTCATAATTTTCTATGATGCTTTGTGGCTCATGTTTCCAGTGTTTTTCAGCCACTTTGATACCATAATGTTTGCACAATCCCCAGTGCAACAGTCTCGCCACATTAATATGCCTTTCAGTATAGAGTCCTTTTGCCATTAGTGTGTCACAACCGGTAACAAGGTGTGTGACTGTTTCCACATTTGTCTGTTTCTCCCACATGTTCAATAGACTTTGTAAACCAGTGTGTATGTAGCCCACTATATTGGGCCGCCAGTGTTAACCTTGCATTTCTTGGTTTGAATTCTCCTCACCTTAACTATTCCTGTGTTTATTCTTAATCAACATGAGGCTGTTCCAGACGTTTTCTGTACTTACAACTATATTTATGTTTTTTTCCAGATTTCTTGCCTTGTCATCTATGGTCCTTCACCTTATATTCTTTCTTTTGTTTTTTGGCACATTCAGTTGCTGCCTGGTTTTTATCTACTTCTGGTTTGATTTCCATTCCTGCTTGATGTCGATATGCTTCTGCTAGATTAAGCAGAGGAGTCATCTTAGATTAATTCTCCTCATGTTTCAAAACTTTCACTTCATTTGGATCTTGTGAGGTCAGTAGATACGTGTGGAGTCCCACGACTGCAGATCGATACATGTAATCAATTTCAAGGAGGTCCATCCCTCATTCGGAATGGGGAATATATAATCTTGGTATATACTGATTTTTATAAATCATTTGTTGAGCAGGAAGCATCTTTCTTGTTTTAATATCTAATCTATCCAAAACTTTTTGGGACCAGTCAATCACTCCAAAACTGTATGTTAGGACAAGAAGGGCAAATCGATTTATAGCTTGGATCTTGTTACTAGATGTCAATGCTGTTATTAAGATTAATTTAAGTCTTCTAAAGTATTCCTTACTGAGTTTTATTTGCATTTGTTCATGTTTTATTTCTGATCCTTCATCAACTCCCAAGTATTTATACACTCCCTCTTGCTCAAGTTCTTTTATATCACATTCTTGTCCCAAACTGATGTTTTCCTGGTTCTGCAGTTTTCTTTCTTTAAAGATTGCTTTTGCACATTTATCAAGACCAAATTCTAAAATGAAAATAGAGAATGTAACACCCACAAGGGCAGTAACAGCATATAAACAAAATACGACCACCAGAAGATGCAGTCTCTTCCACAAAAAGCCACACTGTGATGAAAACTAAGTCCAAATAATAAAAACTGAGTCCTTGGGATAGACTTGAACAGAAAATTTAATACTAATTATAACGACTAAGCGCTTTCGCCAGCAATCTGGCTTCATCAGAGTCGTTTAAAATACATTCAAATAAACCATATATACCCTTCACTCAAAACTCATTGGCTCAGTTCAAAAAACACACCCCCACAATTACATTAATCCTAAAAACTGGACAAATAAATATTACAAATATAGTTGAAATAACATATGCACATTAATACATAATTTACAATATTCATCATAAATAGTGATGTTGTATCCATAAAAATCTAACTTAATGATATCAAATATCACTATTAAAACATTCATTGTACACTCAAAACACAATAATATAATATAATATACATACCCCCCAATCTTATCTATAGAAGCAACCAGCTAAATAAATTACATTAATATTAAAATAAACATACCAAAATGTATTACATATTTGATACTATATATACTAAATTGTTAACCAATATTAACCACAGAACATAAGTCCCTGTTACCTATTGTATCCAGTCACTATACTAACAGGGACCTTAACTTTAAAATAGGTTTAATTGAAATATAATCATTTAAACCCGGGGGCTTACAGGCATCTAATCTTAATTGCCATACAGTTTCTAAAGCCCCCACTCTATTTGGTATATCTCCCCCTTCCCCATAATCTAAAACACGTCCAATGACAAAAAATGTGAATTTGTTAAAACCAACACATTGATTACTGTGTAGATAAAGTGCATTGTGCTTGTCCTTCTTCCTGATAGATCTAACATGTTCTGCGATTCTATCCTGCAACCTCCTAATGGTTTTCCCCACGTAAAATGCCTCACACGATGCACATGTTGCCAAGTAAATAATGTTCTTCGTGCAACAATTGCACTGCCCAGGACAAGGGATGGTATACTTGTAGCCATGTACACATACATAACTACCCTCATTGATATACCTACACCATCTGCAAAAACCACATTTTTTCATGATGGATCTGTATTCATTTTTATTTTTTCTCTCCAGAATACCTTTTATATTGTCCCCCCTACTTAACACAAAAACATGTTCTGAACCCAATATTTTTTTAAGGTCATCACTTAAAACATAGTTCCAAATGTTTTTTATTATACCAACCACCTCTGAAGATTTAGGGTTGTATTTAACTATCATCTTTACATCGGACCCCTTAAGTGCAACATCAGTTTCATGTTCCCCCATGTGTCCTAAACCAGTGCATAAAACAGGTGCATACCGCTCTTTCCTTCCCCTCAAGACATCCCTTCTTACACTTAGTAGGAGCTTCAATGGATATCCACGATCCAGAAACATGCCTATAAGCTTAAAAAGCTCCGTTCTAAATTGTACATCATTACTAACCAGTCTAGAGGTTCTCACCATTTGCCCCTTAACAATTCCTATACGCTGGTGAAACGGATGACAACTAGAGAAGTGTAATAGTGAGTTTGAATAATTTTCTTTTCTAAAAATATTACTTTCAAACTCTCTATCCGTTTTACTGATGGTAATATCTAGATAGTTGATTTTGTTTTTATCCCAATGAAATGTAAATTTCAAAAATTCTGTTGTATTACCCAGATATTCAACAAAATCAACCGCCGTTTTCTCATCACCTTCCCAAAAAATCAAAATGTCATCCAAAAATCTACTGTACATCAATATATTGGTCTTAAACCTGCCTGATGCAAAGATGTATTCTCTTTCCCATGTAAGTAAAACTGCATTGGCAAATGCTGGTGCACATTTTGCACCCATCGCAACACCTGACCTTTGTTGAAACAGGTCACCCTCAAAGTTGATGAAATTGTTGTTAAGCACTAGTTAGAAAAAGTGCATTTATGCCACCTTTTAATTCTGAAGTGATGGTTTTTGAAAAAATGGTTGAAACACAAATACGGAAATGTTTGGAAAATGTGTTTTTATTTAATGACAACCTGACACGAAAAGAGAGAGAATTGTTAGACTCCCTTAAAAAATCTGGAAAATACAGATTTATGAAACCAGACAAGGGGGGGGGGGTATGGTTGTCATGACAAACACCGATTATATTTCTGAAATGTCTGCGATTTTGAATGGTGACGACACGTACAATTTGGTCTCAAGGGGTGAGATCAATAGGGCTCACTATAAAATTGATGTATTTTTACACAATGCTCTATTTCAAGGAAATATCAATGAATTGGAGTACGATTTTTTGACTGTGAAATTTCCTAGAATACCTACATTGTTTGGAATACCAAAGGTGCATAAAGGGGCCGATAATTTACAATTTAGGCCCATTGTATCAGCTAAGGGGTCTAAAACTGAAACGTTAGCTGCATACATTGACACAGTGGTGAAGCCCATTTTTAATCATGCACCGCACATCATTAGAGATTCATGGCACTGCCTTGATAGAATTAAGAATTTTGAGAGAGGGAACAGGGATTTTGGGTTCCTTACTATTGATATCGTGAACCTATTCTCAGTTATTCCTCACAAAGTGGGTTTGGAAATGTTTTTTGAGGCTATCACAAAGGATGGGTTGTTGGAAGGGACCAAGGCCAATTTTGTATGCGATTTGATGGAACTAGTGCTTAACAACAATTTCATCAACTTTGAGGGTGACCTGTTTCAACAAAGGTCAGGTGTTGCGATGGGTGCAAAATGTGCACCAGCATTTGCCAATGCAGTTTTACTTACATGGGAAAGAGAATACATCTTTGCATCAGGCAGGTTTAAGACCAATATATTGATGTACAGTAGCTTTTTGGATGACATTTTGATTTTTTGGGAAGGTGATGAGAAAACGGCGGTTGATTTTGTTGAATATCTGGGTAATACAACAGAATTTTTGAAATTTACATTTCATTGGGATAAAAACAAAATCAACTATCTGGATATTACCATCAGTAAAACGGATAGAGAGTTTGAAAGTAATATTTTTAGAAAAGAAAATTATTCGAACTCACTATTACACTTCTCTAGTTGTCATCCGTTTCACCAGCGTAAAGGAATTGTTAAGGGGCAAATGGTGAGAACCTCTAGACTGGTTAGTAATGATGTACAATTTAGAACGGAGCTTTTTAAGCTTATAGGCATGTTTCTGGATCGTGGATATCCATTGAAGCTCCTACTAAGTGTAAGAAGGGATGTCTTGAGGGGAAGGAAAGAGCGGTATGCACCTGTTTTATGCACTGGTTTAGGACACATGGGGGAACATGAAACTGATGTTGCACTTAAGGGGTCCGATGTAAAGATGATAGTTAAATACAACCCTAAATCTTCAGAGGTGGTTGGTATAATAAAAAACATTTGGAACTATGTCTTAAGTGATGACCTTAAAAAAATATTGGGTTCAGAACCCGTTTTTGTGTTCAGTAGGGGGGACAATATAAAAGGTATTCTGGAGAGAAAAAATAAAAATGAATACAAATCCATCATGAAAAAATGTGGTTTTTGCAGATGGTGTAGGTATATCAATGAGGGTAGTTATGTATGTGTACATGGCTACAAGTATACCATCCCTTGTCCTGGGCAGTGCAATTGTTGCACGAAGAACATTATTTACTTGGCAACATGTGCATCGTGTGAGGCATTTTACGTGGGGAAAACCATTAGGAGGTTGCAGGATAGAATCGCAGAACATGCTAGATCTATCAGGAAGAAGGACAAGCACAATGCACTTTATCTACACAGTAATCAATGTGTTGGTTTTAACAAATTCACATTTTTTGTCATTGGACGTGTTTTAGATTAGGGGGAAGGGGGAGATATACCAAATAGAGTGGGGGCTTTAGAAACTGTATGGCAATTAAGATTAGATGCCTGTAAGCCCCCGGGTTTAAATGATTATATTTCAATTAAACCTATTTTAAAGTTAAGGTCCCTGTTAGTATAGTGACTGGATACAATAGGTAACAGGGACTTATGTTCTGTGGTTAATATTGGTTAACAATTTAGTATATATAGTATCAAATATGTAATACATTTTGGTATGTTTATTTTAATATTAATGTAATTTATTTAGCTGGTTGCTTCTATAGATAAGATTGGGGGGTATGTATATTATATTATATTATTGTGTTTTGAGTGTACAATAAATGTTTTAATAGTGATATTTGATATCATTAAGTTAGATTTTTATGGACACAACATCACTATTTATGATGAATATTGTAAATTATGTATTAATGTGCATATGTTATTTTAACTATATTTGTAATATTTATTTGTCCAGTTTTTAGGATTAATGTAATTGTGGGGGTGTGTTTTTTGAACTGAGCCAATGAGTTTTGAGTGAAGGGTATATATGGTTTATTTGAATGTATTTTAAACGACTCTGATGAAGCCAGATTGCTGGCGACAGTGCTTAGTCGTTATAATTAGTATTACATTTTCTGTTCAAGTCTATCCTAAGGACTCAGTTTTTATTATTTGGACTTAGTTTTCATCACAGTGTGGCTTTTTGTGGAAGAGACTGCATCTTCTGGTGGCCAAATTCTAAAATCATCTGAAAAAGTTTTGACAACCTGCAGCTGTACTTTCACTTCCTCATTTTATGAGCTATACAGTTTTAAATCATTGATAAAAAGAAGGTAAGAAGTCATTAGACTTTGTTGTTTACTAGGTGCCAAACTGTAGCCATGGCCTAAACTGTTAAGTAAAGGCAGAATAGCAACATTGACTGAGAGTCACCCTGGAATATCCCCCTTTGAATTTTTATCCCTGGGATAACAATTTGTCCTTTATCATGGCTTCATTGCAAAGTGGTCTGCCATTGTTTCATGGTTACTGTAAAGTAGTCAATCACTGTAGGGTGTGTCTTATACATTTTAAGCAATCTTTTATCCATAAATGTGGTATACTATCAAATGATTTTTTTGTAGTCAATTTATGTCCTACTTCGATTCTTTCCCTTTTTACAGTGCTCCACTATGACTTTATTTAACAACAAATGATCCTTTGTGCCATATGGCTCTTTTATTGCTCTTTTGTTTAAAAGCTATGCATTCCATTTAGCTGTTTTCATTGTTTTTATTATTTCTAGTGCCTTAATTCACATTTATGCTGGCCAGTTGTTGCTGCCTTTTGTTCTACTGCCATAATTGAGTTTTCATCTAAATGACTATAAACTCTGTAGACGTCAATTCCCATGTATAGTTTATACGTCCTCGGAAGGCAATTTATTGGTCTATAATTTTTAGATTAGCTTGCAGGTTCACTGTTAAGTAAGAGCATTGTTTTGCCTTTTGTTAGCAAATGTGGTGTCTGTTTGAGGTGTGCGAATAAGTACTTCTTACTCATGGCTAAATCCTCGTGCAAAGATGTTAATACTTTTAACCAAAAGTTAGTTGCTGCATCTGGGCCTGTGGTTTTCCAGTTAGAGGCTTTTCTTAACTTTGTTTCAATCTCTCTGGATGTTATTTCATCCCATTTCATATCCTGTACCTTTAAACTTCTTATTCTTTCTTTTACTTCTTCTATCCATTTAGCATCTCCGTTACGTTCCACAGGATCTTCATAGATCCTTCTCCAAAATGTATCTGCTTCCTCTTTTTTTTTGGCGGTCTTTCAATTCCTTTTACCTTATTTCCCAATTCTGTATAAAACTTTTGTGGGTCATCAAAAAATTGCTTATTTTGTGCTTTTCCCTTATATTTACCTGTGTATCTTTTAAGTTTTTCCACCTGTGTTGAAATTTTTAGTTTGTTATTTGTGATAGTGCATGATAGATCCTGGTTTGTTCTAATACTTAGCATTGCTTTAATCACATCTTTTTTTCTTATTATTCTTGTTGATCTATTCCCTCTTCTATAATCTTCTAACAGTGATGCTTCTTGTCTTAATAGCTTTATAGTTTTTAATTTTCTCTATTTGATACTTCCATGATTTTATTCGATTTCTCCCCTTCCTTTCCCTCACTACCCTGTGATCTTGTGGTAGAACTTTATCAGTTATTAATTTAACAGCACAATATATCCTGTTTACTTCTGTTATATCACATGGGTCCTAATTACTGTGTTCATTTGTTTTATCAGACTTCTGACTTTTTGGGTTTTATTGGCCTTCTGCAGTCTGTTTCTCTCATTGATCTTGATATATCTGTCTTTGTCTATTAAGTCAAGCAACTCTTCTCTTAACTCATTTTCTTCCATACTGAGGGCACATCTCTTGTTTTCCATTTCGTGTGGGCATTCTATAGAAAGTTCTATAGCATTTTCCCATGGCACATTCTCTTCAATTTCATCCTGTGTCATCTGTTGTTCTGTCATATGGGAACTCACTGGCCTGTCACTCCTCAACATTGACTGCATCAGCGTTTCTACAGTTTTCTGTTCCTTTCTTTGCTTTCTAACTTCAAATGAACATCTGTACTGGTTTCCTGTGGAAGGCTCCAAAATATCTTGATATGGCAGCTGATCAATTGCTTCCTGTTCCATTGGTTTCCCCTTAATTTGGATATACATTGCTCTATCCTGTTGTGGTACTTTCTGCATTTGATTTTCTACACTAAATCTTTCTCTTTGTAGCTGCTCCATAACCTCAATTTCTATTTCTTGACTTCTCCATTACTAATCTCCTTTTTTACTTTTCCTCTTAGTCTTCTTATTTTTTTATTGTAAAGTTATCCATGTCCAGATTCCTTTGCGTGTATTTCTCTTCAAATATCTTTGGTGCTGCACTTTTTGTATTGGTTATATTTGCTTTCTCCTTTGCATAATTATGACACCATATTAAATCTCTTTTCCTTTCCCATGTTCATATTTCTTCTTCACATGTTTCTTGATCTTCTTGCTTTTCCTTATTCTGGGGTCTCACTCCATCATGCTGTGATGTAGTCTGTGTTAGACCTTCTGCATTAAATCCTTCACTTCGCAGGCACTCCCATAACTTCAACTTCATTTCTTTGACTTCTGCTTTACTAATCTTTTTTCCACATTACATTTTTGTGATATAAATTTTTTTATTGTGTTAATTTTCCATATCTGGATGCCTTTGCCTTTATTTCTCTTCAAATATCTTTGAGACTGCCTTCTCTATATTAGTTAACTTGACTTTCTCCTTTGCATAAATATTGCACCATATCACATCTCTCTTTCTTTCCCATGTCCATATTTCTTTTTTTATATTTTTCAAATATCTCGAGGTTTTGTTGTTTATATTTTCGCACTTCCTCAGATGCTTCTTTTTCCAAACAGATCTAAGTTTCTTGATCTATATACTGTTTTTCAAAAATCTGTTGTATTAATGAATGCAAATTTTTATTTGAAGCTTTTAACAGTTTTTACCTGCAGAAGTATTTTTCTTTCCTCTAATTTCTATCTTAATCATTTTGTATATCTTGTGTCTGGAAATTCTGGGCTTTTTTCATAATAGTAACAATACATAATTGCTTTCTTATCCTCAATAGTCCACTCTGTCGTCTTTAAGGCTCATCTTTGGCCAATCCATTTTTGTGATGTTTATGGACTGCTACTTCCTTCTACAATGGGGGGGGGCATCCTCCCCCTAGGCCTGGCCCAATTGTAGGAATGTTTCCATATTTTGAGGATTCTACACTCTCTTTTTTTCCAGTCCTGGCACCAGAGTGCCTACCAGGATTGGGCACTTTTTTAGCCTGGGTCTTGTGCACCCAGCTATATTTTTTTGTTTTTGACTTACTTCTGTCCATGATATGTGCTATATAAATACAGTCTATATAAAAAAGGGTCCACCTCACAAAGGTACTCACCAAGACTTGAGGATGAATTACATTTCAGCACTACTACTCTCCTTTGCTTGCTGACTTTTCATCTCTCCATTAGGACCCCTATTTTCTGTTGATATAGATGAGGTGATGATCACTGAGACAGTCTGAGAGGGTGCTGACTAGGTTAATTGTTATCAGGATTTTTGAGACTATGTAATCTAGTATTGATTTTTATGATTACTTTGTCAAATCGAGTTGGTTGTTGGATCAGCTGAGTAAAATGAGAAAAGTTAATATTATGGGGAGTTGAATTAGGTTTGTCAGAGGTACAGTCTATGCTAAGGTGACAGAGCAGGATTGTTTTGTGGTTGAAAGCAGATGATAAGTAGCTAAGTTTATTTTCTCTAATTTTGGCATTTTGGGAGGAAGGTGGATATTGGTGGCTACAATGATTATGAATTTATGATTGTTTAGGTGGAGGTTGGTTATTAATGTTTCTTTACTGCTGTACTGTGTAATAGTTGAGTGGATGGTATAGACTTGTACAGTGGCTTGAAAGACAAATGTCATGCCCACATCCCATTTACCTTTTCAGTCTTTCCTAATTTTTTATCTTAACTTTCAGGTTTTAACCTGGTTTTATTGATAACTAGGATGTGGGGTTGATGGAATTCAGTTCACGTATGAAGGTCTAATATGTTACTATTGCTAATTCTTTAGGCGTTGAGATTACATATTTTTAGGATGGATGAAGAAACTGGTGTTTGTTGTGTTTTATAGGATTGTTGAAGATGGAAGTATTTATGCAGGGGGTTTGGTTGAATTGGGTCTTGGGTTTGTTTAGGTGGGGACAGTGTTTGACTAGGGTTGGGATATACATTTCCATTCTCTATTAGTTTATTGGAATGGCCGGTGGTATTTTTGAGGTTATAGAGAAGTAGTTTTGGCACTTTTTTTGCATTAGAGTGTAGGTTTCTGTATTTAATGTTGATTAGTATATATATTTTTTGAGTAGGAATTTGTCTATGTTGAAGAGGGATTGCCAGGTGAGGGAGCTGTATCTGTGAAAGGGGGTAAGTAGTTTTTTTTCTGGAGGACTTTGGTTGCAGTGTAGGTAGGGCATGATTTATAAGTGGTTAATTGGCTTAGGATATTTAAAGTTCTTATTCGAGGAAGTAGATGTCTATGCATGATACGAAGGTGGGAAATAGTTTTGTAGATGACGTGGGAGGAAGGTAACTACAAAAAGAATATTGGGAGGCATCTATTGGGTTGGGGTTGGTAAGAGAAGGGGGGTTGCTGTTTTTTTGGTTTGTAATTAATTGGTTATTTGTTATGTTTTAATTGATTGGCTATATTGGCTGGCATGGGCAGTGAAGCGTTAGATAATATATTTTGTCTAATAGAACTTATTATATGGGGATGGGGGAGAGTCCGATGATATGCTTTGGTCAATAAACTTAATGGTATAGGGAGGGGAGGGAGCCACTTGCAGCATGGCTGAGCGAAGTGGGGCCTAGTCCTCAGAGAAGAGAGTCAGGTTCTGAGTTATGGTAATGTACAAAAAATCTGTTTATTCTTTAGCAGTGCAATCAAAATATAATGTTAGATATTTTTATTCAGTGTGTTGTTTTTATCAGATAACCTACTGGGTTGCTGCTTGCTATGCTTCTAAAGAGCTGCTTAGTTCTATGGAGAAAAAAGACTGAAATGCAGCATATGTCCTGAGGGTGACCTGGGGAATAGTTGTCAGGGCCAGCTGCTTAAAAGATGACAGGACAAGGTACAGCAGAAACAGTGCATTGAATGTATTTATTAGCAGTGAGGTAATACCAGCTGGGTGTGTGAGAAACTGGCTGTACTGGCATACCTAAAAGCAGCTTCACATAAGTCAGCATTTTCTTGCTATACTAATGTCTTTTCTTATTTTAAACTTTCCTGAGAGGTGGAATAACTAAGATGGGCAACTCTTGTCTAAGAGGTAGCTGGGAGGGATATTCAGATCCCTACAAGTAGTGGAAGATGGTTAGTTCTCCTCTGCTGAGCAGCTGTATTCCTGAATGGGGGGTAGGGGGAGGGCTCTACATGAATGCTCTATGAGGTTGGATAGTGAGCAATATGGTTTTAAGCAGGTAATACTATTGTCATGAATGGTATGGGGAATGTAAATGTGTGGAAATTGTTCTGATATGTAGCTGCATCTTTCAGCAGGTTTGTAATTGCATTAAAAAGTGGGAGGAAAGCAGTGGAATTAAATGTGTGGATCGGGAAGGGGGTTGGGTGGGCAGTAAAGTGAGTCACACCTCCCCAGTAATGTAGAAGATAATTAGTCTGGGGTTTAAGCCCAGTGATTCTGCACATCCAGCCCAGCAAAGGTAAACAAATGGCCTGAGGAAGTTTTTTATGTGACTGTTAAAAGACAGAAAGTAGAAGTGAAGATGCACTATTATAAACTAGTAGTAAGACAAACCCTTCAGAATGGAGAGCTGTACAACTGCACTGACATACCGCTGGGTGCTCAAGAATACTTAAATATGAAAGCAGCTCTGTCAGGGGGGAGATCACAACAGTAAAAACACAGGTAAGCAATTTATGCCCTCTATACATGCATTCCTACCGCTCATCTGTCCCTGATTTTGACACAAATTTCACTCTTAATCCCTCCTAAAACTGGTGACTTTTGTAGACATAATGGTGAGTTACATTTAATTAATAATGATGATAATAACTGTTATAAAACCTTTTACCTCAGAAAATGTATATTTTGCATTATCTTATTTTGTTAACATCTCACGTTAACTGTACAAATGTTTTAAAAAGTGTCCTCAATTCTTTCTGATTATTTCTGGATTTGTCCCTGATTCTGTTGAGATTTGTTCCTATTTAGGTGTAAGCTGTGCATGCAGTCTTGGCTCTGGCAATGTTCCTAATACTCAAACTGTATGTCATAGAATGCAATAGCAGCTGTTAAGTGTTTAGAGCAGTAAGAGGCAGAGAGGGGTAAATTCCATGTGCCTCTGTCAGCTGGTGTGTAACATTTCCCTTCAATGATGAGGGCATGTCACACTTTAAAGCATCTTCTCCCCTGTACTTGAATTCCTTCTATTTTAGAGTGTTAAGACTGGCACCTATCACAAGAATAATGAAAGTTTTACATTTTATTTCGCTACCCTAACAATGAATCAATGCTCCCAAACCCTTTTCCGACCCTATCTGTCTAGCGAAAAAAAAAATACTGATTACACTTTTGCCTCCCAACTGGTGACTGTTAGTTGCCACCAGCTCCTCTCTTCTTTCACCTGGTACCCCTGACCTGCTTTAGCCTCCCAAGAGCTCAACCTTACCCACCACTGGGGCCAGCAAGGAGATCAAGGATGCTGGTGCAGAATCATATTGGCACCAGAGATTGTCTCTTTACCCTACACCACCCATGCAGCAACTACGTGAGCTCTGCAATGGCTGTCTTCAGAAGATGCATGCAGCCTTCTGCAAATATGCAACCTTTCATCCAAGAGGCATACTGCTTGCAGCACACAACTCACCAAGCTCTTATTGCTGCAATTGCAGTGACTCTAGGCAGCCTTTGCCCCATAACCCCCCCCCCCAGGATGGGCAAATTGGTTTCAGCTAATCACCCCCATCCTCTCCTGCTTGATCCTTATATTGCCTTTGCAGCTTTGGTGTGCAGTAATGGTGTAGATCAATAGGTGTGTATGTACCTTTAAGAAGCTATCCAAGGGCTTGCACAAGTGTATAAATACTGAGCACGTGCAAGTCTGATTGACATTTTGTAGTTAGCTGTTGAGATGTAAGCATGTCTGCATGTAAGGTCTTTCTGCTAACTAGTTCCTTCATGTTTAATGATGCTGCTATCCATCCTGATGTGTTTCTATGTATTAAAGCATCTAAACAAAACCACAAGCCTTTCTATCATATGTGCTAGAGATGAGCAAGCAACAAAGGGTTTTATCCCTCAGCTCTGTAGGGCCATGTATCGCATAACACACCTTATTCATTTGAGCTATTACTTGATAAAGGGTGCTTCTGCTTCTTTCTTTTGTTTTTTAAGTTACAAATTTTGTAACAAAATATGGAGTTATTCTTATGTCCTGAATTTTTTTTATGTTTATTTATGGACATTTCTATGCCTTGACATTTTGCTTGCTGTTATGTATTTGTTCTGTGTTCTGTGTCAAAGTTAGGCAGAGCCTGGAATCGGTCCTTTTGGATCATTACTCCATCTTAGATAACAAATTTAAATAACTAATTAAATAAATACATTTCACAATAGTCAACTCAGCACTTGTTGCTCAGGTCAGGTAGAGTTGAATCCCCTTATTACCTGGTTAAATATTCAGTTGTACTTGCTGCTAGTTATACCACATTTTATGTCAAAGCCTAGCCTACCATGCTGCAGCATACTTCATGATTAATAACAACAGATAGTAGCTTGCTCTTTCTCTGTTAGCATGCATGTGGTCATGCAGTTGCTATAATCACACCATATTAAAAACTTTATACATGTGTTCTGATGCAAATAGAAAAGTGCATATCCATAGCTAAGCCTGCAACTATGTGGTCACTTGTTTAGAAGCTGCATTCATACATTAGAACAGAAGAGATGTAGCTGTATTAACTAACCTCCTCCTGAACTGTGAGAAGCAAACATGGTGTGCAGTTTCTGAAAGTGTCAGATGATATTGGAGTAACAGAAACTGCTATTCCTAACAGTATTGGGCCAATACACCAATACTTTCCATGCATTGTAGAGTGCAATGCCTTTTTTGTTGTAAGTGTTTCAGAAAGGGAAGCATACATGAAAAAACATGGCTGAAGGCATGGTATCATTACAGCTGTCAGCCATGATGCACAAGACAGAAGATCACATGCTGTTAATGGTGGGCCGGCTGCTACTGTTACTACCAAAAGGTAACACTGACACACAGGGGCTCCAACCTCGTGACAGATTTTGTGTTGTAAACATATTTAGTTGCTACACAAAAAATAATTCATTCAATATAGACTACAGTATCTGGTCTTTGACATGCAGCATTTGATCCATGGCATGGTGTTATGTGGTAGAAATTAATATTTGCAGTGTACTTTTACACAGAAGAAAGTTATAATAATATAATGTATGTCAGAAGCCCTATGTGTATAATGGAGGGCAGGGGGAAGACATTTGTAAGTAAGGGGGCCACCTGCACCATTCATGTAACTGTTTCAATGTTTTGTTATCTGCCATGCTTTGTTTTTATATTGAGTTTAGTGATGTAGTACATGAGATCCACACTTTTTTATCTCACATGATCTAGTTCACAGATTCCCTTCTTGAACCCTATTGCTCTGTTCTTTCCAGCAACAGGAGGAAAGACCCATACTGATTTGTTCAAAGACATGGCAAAATCTCTATGGTCCATTTATTCTTATGCTGGGGTAACAGCCCTATCATTCTATGTGTTTTCTGCAGAGGCAAGAGTCTGTTGTGAGGGAGCAGGATATTCTGCCCACTCTACATATAATCACCCCCTAAGATGGCTGTGACATTGCTACTGCTGTTGCCCAAGGGGATGTGTGAATAATTCCACTCATGTCTAACCACTCCTTGCTTACTCCGAAGCATGGAACCACTTTGACGTATACACTGCTGTGTGTGTGTGTGTGTGTGTGTGTGTGTGTGTGTGTGTGTGTGTGTGTGTGTGTGTGTGTGTGTGTGTGTGTGTTTTAGGGTGAGGGTAGTAACAAGCTAACCCATTTCTTTTGTCCAGAACGACAGATAACACTCACTTTCACTTGTTCACTTGGCTCCTCACCTTTTCATGCTGTTGCTGATACATTGGTCAACTTGAGTATAGCCACGTCTTTATCCTTGTATAGCACAGAACCATGAGAGAGTTGTATGGTTTCCTTTTGCATTGACTATTTTAGTGCACCTGCATTTGAATGGTCTTAAAGCAGGTTATGCCAAAAAGCATATGTATATAAACAGCTGACAATTGCATTCCTCCTCCCTCATATCTGTCTACAGTTCATATTTGTATGCACGGTGTATGTACTGCAGCCCTATCATGCTTACAGCATTAAACTGCTTTGTGAGTCCCCACACAATGTTATTCCGAAGGCTGCTTGTTTGATCAATGCACATGATTTATTTCATGTCTACTGTCAGACTTGTGTATAAACATTTTCAAAGAAATGTCTTCAAGAAGGAATTTGACTTTGAACTATTGCAGGAAAAAAAAAGCTAGTGGTTCATACAACTAAATAAAATGATCACCTTGTATAAAACTCTTCCAAATTAAAACTGATCATGAAATATGGTTGCAAACTAAAGGACAATATTAGCAACTTACTGCATTTTGGCATCATCATGGAAAGAAATCAATATATTTTCTTTGGAAATTTATTGCTGTATAATTAAGCATGCAGTATTTTCTTATATGCCTTTAATTACTATATAGAAATACTGCCCTTGTCAGTCTTTAAATTTGAATGCATGTTATGAATTTCCCGATTTCTGAGCACACAAGTGACAGTCAACGTAATATTATTTTATTTAGAGCAGTTCCTTAGGGATTTTAAGCTGCAACTTTTTCCTGCAGACAGTATCTGTCATAAATCTTTCTCTGAATGCTCTTCATCACTGTAAGGGAATAATAAATCTTCAGTGCTGGAGTGCTAGATATTTTTAGGATTTCATTCACTTTTGTCAGTGTTTAATATATAATGTTATGTCATGCATTTACTGATTTTGCTTCACTGTATTTGCATTGTTCATAAACTACTTCATACAACACTTGCATTCTTAATTCAGTGTTCTAATAACAGCTGCATGACAGAAAAAAAATGTGGATGATCTGTCTGTGCATCTCCTAAAGCACTCAGCAGCATACAAATTTACTTTACCTCAAGGGAACCACACAGAAAATGATACTGATCCCACTGTAAGATCATTTACCTTTTCTGCATTAATTTGCTTGTCACTGAACATCAACAGCTGAGTTGTTTGCATGAATACCAAACATTAGCCACCATCAAACTTACTCTTTTAAAAAAATAATCTCATGGTCTCTTACGTTGTGTTTTACCATCCCATTAATCTCGCAGGCTGGTTCACAATTCTTGTTAGCTGCCTTTTGTATAGACTATTGCAATATTCCCAATGGAGTCAAACACACAGTTCTATGCATCTGTAGTCATCGCTTCTCATGTGATTCAAACACCAGTCAGAAACAACACGTTTATAATTTTCCTCACCAGACCATTGCATGTTTGCATTTTTGGTATTGAAGCTATATTTAAACATGATATTAAGTATGACTGCATCTGCTTCTAGTCTAGTAATTTATTTTTCTAATATTTACAACAATAACATTGCAAAACTAGATACAAAAATATATCTAGTTTAATATTCTAACGTAGTTTTGGATGCTGTTAAAAATTATACAATAACTGGTCATTTTTAAAAAATAAGCAATCTGATTGGACATACCAACCAGTGTGCCCATTGTAATTGTATACCAACAGAAAAAAGTCTGGACACTGAAGTATCACTGAGTGACGAGGCTTTTCTATTGACATGCACTTATAGGATGGCAAAATACAAGAAAAGTCAGGTATGTTCTGCAAAGATAATAATCAGAAGTGTACATGATTTTCTTTGTATTAGCTGCTATCCACCATAAAATCTCAGCCAAAAATAAAATAAATAAAATAAAATAAAATAAAACAGCAATGAAGATTCTCTCTTCTTGGTTGCTTCTCTTACCCTGCACTGAAGTACTGTGCAAGCATGGAAACGTAAGTCCCATATGCATGTGCAGTACATCAGCAAACAAGGAAGAACATGGGAGAACACTACTATTCAATTATACAAAGACATTATTTAAGAAATGTAATCTCCGCCCATGTAAACAAACCACATCAACAGTGGATAAAGCCTGATATACCAACAACCAGTCATGGATTATCCCTTAAATAAACAATCCATTTACTTAAGGTTAATATACCTGGAAATACTGAATTTTACTTAGCTTTTTAGAGTCATTGAAATATATACAGCTGTCCTGTTTCTGACATTCTAAGAGCTATGCGTTCATTCATTCAGTTTTCTTAAAATTATACATTCTTTGATTCACCCCTTAAACCACTTTTACTGGTGAGACCTGTAGCCAAAACCTAACAGGGTAGATCAATCATCCGTAGTCCATGCAGCAGTCCTAGCTTCACCTGGTGTGATTTCAAAATGTTCCCAGGAAAGCTGAATCATATGTCCATGATCTACCCTTGAGACTAAATGGTCAGTTTGAAATATAGCTCCAGTAAGATACACTCACAACAGCATCCTCTCTTGTGAACCCTCACAAAATTCTTCTCTTGATTTAAAGGATTAACAGTTCTATATCAAAATCCTCACAAATTACAAATATCTTCATAAAGTATGATCCCAGCTACCAATTTTTTCAGAAACTCAGTAGATCCATTTTTGCAGTGTATATCTCTGATGTCATCTTTTCAGTCACTGTCAAAGCGACTGACCATAGGTGAGGACAAAGACATAGACTGGTCTGCAAACTGACAATTTTGACATGTGACTCACATTTCACTTTAGTCTGCCTGTCTACTATAATGCCTCTGCTGTACATATACACTGGCCAGTCTCTTGATCTGTTACCTTGACTCATGAACAAAACCAGACTTTACTTAATTTCTCAAAATGGATACTCAACTCCCCTGCAGACAGAAATCCACTTGTTTGGAAGAGACAAATTTATTCATATTCAGAGCTGCTGATGTATATGCCAGCTGCATCATACGCATCAGGAAAATTTTCTATTGCAGGCTGGAGATCACAATCACTTGATGTAGAGAGACCAACTTGAGAACATCAAAGATATAATCCTCACAGCCACAAAATGGATGTACTTCAAATCTTTACTGTGCTAAGATATCCTGTCTATGCAAATCAAAACAATGGGTAGATAAGGCATACCCTTAGTAGAGGACTACAGGTACCTCAAACATGTCCAACTTAATGCCAAAAAATTGGACACAATGGTATGATGGGACTCTGTACTGTTGTAGAACTTTATCTAAGTCATTAAAGTATAAGGTGTTATATGTCTCTTCAAAGTGTGCAAAACACATGGCATAATATCACAAACTCTGATAGCCTTGAAATATATGTGTAAGGATTGAGACATGTTTGAATTTTCCGGGACCATGACAGACTCCACATTGATCTTCAGGAATTAAAACTACAAAATGAAAACTCAGCTTTTAGAATAAGCGCACTTTACAGCACCTTTTTAAAGGAAGCTGAGGAGTACAATAACTTTCTAACTGGGAGAGATTTATATTAGTTCATCAAAAGCTAATACACCCTACAAACAAGGGAGCCTGCAGGATTTTTTGCAGGGGATGCAAACCCAGAGCCCTGCCCATTCAGCCCCACCCCCTCTGCCCAGAGAGTCCCACCCCCTCCGCTGATGCACCCACCCCCCACAGCCATTCCAGTCTCCAATTACTTGGATATTTCTCCCCATTTGTCATAGACACTGTTCAAACCAATCAGTATTCATACTGTTTTATGCTTTACTTCTACAATGATTACAGATATGTGGATTTCATTTTCAACTTTTATTTCAATCAATGAAAACAGACGTAGCATTAAAACTTCTCTACCTTTGAAACCCACAGTCACTGAAACAGCATTGAAATCCACATTCAAAGAAAATGCATCTGGCTAGTGGCAGAGTAAGTTTACCTTTGGACTGTTCAAATCATAGGCTCCTTGCACACAATTTTAGAACCATGCAAAAGTTCTTTGATTCACCTTCCTGACTGTATTAATTATACTATATAATAATTGAATTATATCCCTTGTATAATACAGCACCACTTGTTAGCATGTGTTTTAAATTTATAGTTCTGAACATTTTTCCTTTAAGCAATGAAACAAATCATATGAACCAATAATGACAATCTGCCCAATTCAGAACATTTCAACCATAAAGGGCCACTCAAACTATTGTCATACAATCCACCAATATCAATCAATATGCAGAATCTCTGCAGAAGTAAAAGTCATCTGAATAATTCCACATTAAAGAGATCTGGAACCAATGAAGAGGTTGTTGCTAAAAATCACCTTTATATTTCAGTGTTTCATTTACAAATTCATTGCCTGTTGCCCTTGAAGAATAAATTGCCTAGGTTACATTAAAAGAAATGGTAAGCTGGTATATTGCAATATATTGCAATAGGGAATGGGTGGCGAGCTGAAAAACAGGTTCATAGTTATTAGGTGCCTCATCCAAAGGAGGACATACTAAGGACTGCAGTACCATACCCCCTTAAAATACAAATGTACATGCTGTAGGAATAGAACCTACAGCCCTTTGCATCAAGATGCAAGTATGCTACCTGCTGTGATAACACTGATTTAAAATTCTATACCACAATAATTATACCATTTGCTAAAAAAAACAGTTGCACATTTTAAGCAGACTTAGCATGAGCAGCAGTAACCTTTGCTTCCCTTGAATCTCACAATTCCTTGAAAATGCACTTGAAAATAACTTCCACCTGCTAGATCTAACTAGGGCATTCTCTCTCTCTCTCTCTCTCTCTCTCTGACTCTATCTCTCTCTCACACACACCTCAACTTCTTAGTGCAAGAAATCTGGACAAAGCCTAAAATAAACAGGGACAGATTATAAATATTGCTTTCATGAATGTATACAATTGCTAGAATAACAGGATTTGTGTTGGTATGCATTTTTCTAAAGGATATGATATCTAAAACTATTTAGCAATTTCAATCCTTTTTAGGAGGAATATGGGGCAAAATCTGGACATTCTGTAAAAACCTGGACAGCTGAGGGGTATGCTACCTCCCTCTTATACATACACACATAACCACCATATCTCTCAATCTCTTAACACAAGAAATCTGGACAAAGCCTGTTATAATGTTGGAGACAAAGGACCAAAACTATGCACACATTTAGAAAGTTGCTAGAAAAACAGGATTTGTGTTAGAATGCATTTTCTGAATGATATGAAGTCTGAAACTTAAATGCATGTCGTTATTTAGTAACTGTAATCCATAGTTCATCCCAGTGATTTGTCAAAAACAAAAACAAAAATTTTATGAGGAACAGACCAAAATATAAGGCTAAAATCTGGACATTCTGTGAAAATCTGTACAGTTGAGAGGTATGACACATACATCCCCCTACTTCCTTGGAAAGTGGACAGAACAACAAGTTTTGCATTAGTATGCATTTTCTGAAGGATATGAAATCTAAAGCTCAAATGTCTGCCATTATTTTCTGACTTAAGTCCTCAATGATTTGCCAGAAAAACACAATTTTATGAGAAATGAAAATATGAGGTAACATACTCTTACCTCCCTCTTACTTACACACACACACACACACACACACACACACACAAGGCTGAATAAAGGTAATTTTGGCTTGTTCAGTTCTCTTGAAATGTTATTTTGGTTCTAAAAGAAATCAGATTTGACGAGGGCAGAGCCATACAAATTTGATCAGGTGGACAAGGATGAATTTAAGATGGCTACCTTGTAGTCAGAGAAATGGAGACCGCAGTGACTTGGAGGTAGGTAATCTGTTCCCAAGATATACATCAGGGTTCACTACTGCCCTACCTGCTGTATGTCTTTCAGCTATTCTTCCTGTTTTTAAGAACCTGCACCAGTGCCCTTCTGGGCTCTGGCATCTTACTACATAGGTTCATAGTGGGTTGAGTTGGGTTGGGTTGGGAGGGTGGCCTAATGGTTAAAGTGTTTGCCTTACAAACACAAGGTGCAGGGTTTGAGTCTCACAATGGATAATTGGCTAGGCTTACAATGGCTCACAAGGGCAGTTAGCCTAGTACTAACCTATGAACTAATTTAACAGGAAGAATAAATGCCCACTAAGCCCAGAAAAAAAATTCCATCTACAAAATTCCCTCAAAATTGTTGGAATGAGGTTGTATCACATCAAAAATACACTTTTTAAAAAATATTCTCTTACATATTTTTTATATGTTACAAAGAAAATGTATGAAATTAACTTTCAAAATAAGGGGAGAGAAGGCAGACAACCAAGTGATATGCCAAGCCAAGCAAGTCCAGCACTGAATTCATTATCATCAAATATTAAAATACACTGCAACATTCATCATAATTCCAGAAAATGCAGCACTATCTTTTTCATTATTAATATTCTTTATAGTCAGATAACAGTGAGTGCAAGTTGTCCACTGTTTTTAAATGCACCTTGATTATCCCCTGTGAAAATGCAAATGCCTTAGGCTTAATGATATCTACCCAGTCAACAACATGAAATAAATAAAAGAAATGCTTAGGTTTAAAAAAAACTGTCATGCTGCCTCACTGCTCACAGAAACAGATGGTTTTAGAGCATGTGATTTGGTACATTGTACTATGGAAGCTGTTATAAGAAGGTTCCAACTGTTATACCTCTGTCCTATCTTGTACCTAATTTGGGCAAATAGAAAGTAATTGTTAATTAAACCCCTTTGTACAGACAACAAGAGAAAAATAACCCATCAAATTGCAATTTAAAAAATAAACATTACCCCATGCCACTTTACTGCTCTTCACTTAACTTCAAAACAAGTTAGAAACTCAGGACAGGTAAGTCAGTTAGTCTTATATATCATCAGTTCACACATTACTGTTAAATATAGTTAAAATATTGTAGTGATGAATTGCTGGCTAAAATGAAATCCATCAGCTAGCATATTTTTTATCCACAATGGAGAACAAGTGTGTAACTTCCAAGTGCAAAATTACATGCTTACATTCAAAGTGCCCCAACTTCACACATGGATAAAGTTAGCTAAGATAATCAACCATTAATTGTATTAATGAGAAACCACTCTTCTCCAACACCACAACAAGAGAAATAGAATCATCTTGGTGTACAAGTATGGATCACCTGAATGTCATAGGTGATCCTTGGGGCAAAGTTTACAAATAAAAGTATCACCATTAATTAAACACATTGAGTGGACCTAATATCTTCCCTACCTCTCCCTCAGTGGCATGCATGTCATATAATACATTCCTGTCAGAATCACATAATCAAGAAGGCACTTTAAACTATAAAGGGCTTCTGAGATATGATACCAAAAACTTAGACTATCTAAAAATTCAATTTGTAGAAAATTTTGACTGATCTAAGCAGAATATATATACCGCTAAGAACCACACAAATAAAAATAAACATTTTCAGACATTGTCCCTATTTCTGTCTAATTTACTCATACCTACTCGCCTCCAGTAATGTTTTCTACTGCGTCAAAATAAATAAATAAAAAAAATCTAACCATGTTTTTTAATTGCCTGGCTCATCTTCATTCGGGATCCCTTAAAAAACAAAGATTGCGGTGCCTTCATTGAGCCACATCATACTTCATCCTCATGTCTTGCAAGCGCGCACATACACAGACAACTTCCCATGAATGAACTGAACACTCATTTGGCAATAAAACCGCTGTACAAAAAAATTTTTTTTTTTAATTAAACTAAAGTAAATGTGACATTCCCAAAAGTGCTGCCCGGGGCGGGCGAACCACCCTACTCCCCCCCAGCTACACCACTGGCACAGACAAAGAAGATGAAAAACGTTTGTTTTTTTTTTTTTTTTTTAACTAAAAGAAAATTAATCTCCCGGTCATCCAGTTCCAGGGGGGTGCAAGTGCACCCCCTTGCACCTGGCTGCGGGCACCATGTCTACAAACTATGTTTAATATAACACCTTCAAGTTTGCACCATCTTGATGAAAGGAAGAACACATGACTATCTGAAAAGTCAGTGAAATTACGTTTAGATGTATTACAACTGCAAAACACAGTTTTCCACCTTTTGAAATGTGGACTATTCCCCCAGTTTTTATATAATATTGAAAAAGCATGTTAATCCCAGTACCCAGTAATATCCAATACCATCATTATTTCTAGCCATATTTTCTTGCTATAGCAGAAACATTTAACCATTAAAGAGCCATGAAGCTCAAACATATAAGTACAGTATCTTGGGAAGGACAAGTTGCTGTAAAAAATGCACCTAATTCCCAGATCCTGAAGGTACTCTCATGTAAAATTTGGGATTATGGCGATATGGAATCTTTATGGACCCTGTTCCAGACTTACATAGTTGAGATGGAGCAGGGATATTTCTTTTGTGCTTTGTCATGGCAGTTATCCTAGGGCTCAAGGATGGGTGATAGGGGACAGTAAAGCTATCAGGCTAAAGAAAGAGACTTTAATGCAAAGCTGGTTTGAGTGTGATTTGTTTCCATTTAAGTGATAAACACTAATAAGCTAGGAAGGCAGCAGCTATTGTAGGAGAAGCCAACTTGATGGCCCTTTTTTAGGGAAAGCCACATAGAATAATTTTTGGATGACTGCAAAGTAGTTCTGGCAAACAATCTGGTGGTTCACAAAGGGAAACCAGGGTATTGCCCAGCCAAGGTGGATAGACATGGACATTGACTAAGGACATTTATAGAGATAGCATAAACACTTAGTTGAGCACTTTAATGTGCCTATTTATTTGTTTGGTTGGTTGTTTGTTTAGTTTTGGGTTCTATCACAGGAACATAGGGTAGTGAGGGAAAAGAGGGGGCAACAGCGAATACCATCATGGAAATATCGAATAGGGAAAACTATAAAGCAGCTAAGACAAGAAGTATCATTGTTAGAAGATTATAGAAGAGGGAACAGATCAATGATAATATTAAGAAAGATAGATGTGATAAAAGCAATGCGTGGTTTTAGAACAGACCAGGATCTATTATGCACTATTGGAAATAACAAACTAAAAATTACAAAACAGGCGGAAAGACTTGGAAAATACAAAGATAAATATAAGGGAAAAACACAAAATAAACAAATTATTGATGACCCAAAAAGTTTTATAAAGAACTGGGAAATAAGGTAAAAGTAATAGATAAACCGCCAAAAAAAGAGGAAGTAGGTACTTTTTGGAGAAGTATCTATGAAGATCCTGTGGAACGTAACAAAGATGCTAAATGGATAGAAGAAGTAAAAGAGAGAATAAGACGTTTAAAGGTACAGGATATGAAATGGGATGAAATAACAACTAGAGAGATTGAAACAAATTTAAGAAAAGCTTCTAACTGGAAAACCCCAGGCCCAGATGCAGTACCTGACTTTTGGCTTAAAGTATTAACTTCTTTGCATGATGATTTAGCCATGAGGAAGAACTATTTATATATGCACCCCGAACACACACCACACTGGTTAACAACAGGAAAAACAATGCTCTTACTTAAGAGTGAACCTGCAAGCTACCCTAAAAATTATAGACCAATAACTTGTCTCAGACAACATACAAACTATACACGGGAATTGACGCTGACAGAGTTTATAGTCATTTAGAAGAAAACTCAATTATGGTAGTAGAACAAAAGGGCAATAAAAGAAAGCCATATCGAACAAAGGACCATTTGTTGTTAAACAACGTTATAGTGGAGAATTGTAAGAAGGGGAAGAACCTAAGTATGGCATGGATTGACTACAAAAAAGCATTTGATAGTATCCCACATTCATGGATAAAAGAGTGCTTAAAAATGTGTAAGATACACCCTACACTGATTGATTTCATTACAGTAACCATGAAACAGTGGCAGACCACTTTGCAATTAAGCCATGATAAAGGACAGATTATTATCCCAGAGATAAAAATTCAAAGGGGGATATTCCAGGATGACTCTCTGTCACCCTTGTTATTCTGCCTCGCCATTAACCCATTAAGCTGCTTACTTAACAGCCTAGGCCATGGTTTCAATTTGGCTTCTAGAAAACAACAAAGCCTAATGACTTCTCATCTTCTCTTTGTTGATGATTTAAAATTATATAGCTCATCAGATGAGGAACTGAAAGCACAGCTGCAGGTTGTCAAAACTTTTTCAGATGATATCAGAATGTCATTTGGTCTTGATAAATGTGCAAAAGCAACCTTTAAAAAAGGAAAATTGTAGCACCAGGAAAACATCAGTTTCAGACAAGAATGTGGTATAAAAGAACTTGAGCAAGAGGGGGTGCATAAATACTTGGGAATTGAAGAAGGATCAGCAATAAAACATGAACAAATGCGAATAAGGCTTAGTAAGGAGTACTTTAGAAGACTTAATCCTGAAAACAGCATTGACACCTAGGAACAAGATCCAAGCTATAAATCAATGTGCTCTTCCTGTCCTAACTTATAGTTTTGGAGTGATTGACTGGCCCCAAAAAAGTGTTGGATAAACTGGATAACAAAACAAGAAGGATGCTTCATGCTCTCCAAATGATTTATAAAAATCAGTGTATACCAAGATTAAATATCCCCTGTTCTGAAGGAGGGATGTGCCTCCTTGAAATTGATTACATGTATAGATCTGCAATCATGGGACTCCACACATATCTATTGATCTCACAAGATCCAAATGTGGTGAAAGTTTTGAAACATGAGGAGAATAAATCTAAGATGACATCTCTGCTTAATTTAGCAGAAGTATATCGACGTCAAGCAGGAATGGAAATCAAACCAGAAGTGGATTAAAACCAGGCAGCAACTGAATGTGCTAAAAAATAAAAGAAAGAATATAAGGTGAAGGATCAGATGAGAAGGCAAGAAATGTGGAAAAAACATAAATATAGTTACATGTATAAAAAACTTCTGGAAGAGCCTCATGTTGGTCAAGAACGAACGCATGAATGGTTAAGAAGAGGTGAATTTACATCAAGAAATGAAAGGTTAATATTGACAGCCCAAGATAGTGGGCTGCTTACACACTGGTTTACTAAGTCCCTTGAACATGTGGGAGAAACCGACATATGTAGGTTTTGTGGAACTGAGTTGGAAACAGTTACACACCTTGTTGCTGTTTGCGATGCTCTAATGGCAGAGGGACTGTATACTGAAAGGCAAAATAATGTGGTGAGATTGTTACACTGGAGATTGTGCAAACATTATGGTATTGAAGTGGCTGAAAAACATTGGAAACATGAGCCACAGAGAATCATAGAAAATGATGAAGTTTACATCACATGGCATCACCCAATACCAACAGTCCAAAAGATAGATGCTAGAAAACCAGACATAGTGATCCAAGAAAAGAAGAAAAAAGTAGCATTGATCATTGAAATTGCCACACCTAGTGACTATAGTGTCTTGCGTACAGTGACACACAAAGTCATAAAATACCTTGATCTGCAGGCAGAAACAAGAACCATGTGGAAGAAAGATACCCAGACAGTTCCAATAGTAGTAGGAGCAACTGGTCTTATAAAAAAGAATTTACAATCATATTTAGATATGTTACCAATTCATGTAACACCATATGAATTGCAGAAGGAGTCATTGCTGGGCACATTGCAGGTACTGCGAAGAGCACTTTTGGCTAACATCAAAGAGCGAAATAATACTAATTTCATGAAATTTACATTCGTACTTTATGATCGTAACAATAATACTCTATCCTCTGCTTTCTTTGTAGACCTATCTAAAGCCTTCGACATGGTTAATCATCAACTTCTCCTCCACCTACTGAAGTCCCTCTCCTTCGACTATCCTGCCATGAACTGGTTCACAGCCTATCTGGATAACCGAAAACAAGCAGTTCTCTGGCAAAACCATCTTTCCGACCTTCTTCCTACCTCTCTAGGTGTCCCACAAGGCTCTATTTTAGGTCCACTACTGTTTTCCATTTTTATAAATGACCTTCATCTCTCTATTCCACTGTCTACCTGTATTCAATATGCTGATGACTCTACTATCATTTGTTCTGCCTCATCCCAAACTGAACTTCATTCTCTCACACAAAAAGCATTCTCTACTATTGAACAATGGTTCTCCAACCACTGTCTTCTCCTTAACCCTAAAAAAACAAATTACTGCTCTTTACTCCCTCTCATCTATCGCCCCCTCTTCATTTCACACTTACATCTAACAATGGTGCCATTATCTCTCCTGACCCCACCACCAAACTCCTTGGAATTACTATTGACAATCAACTAAAGTTTGACACTCACATAAATTCCACAATTAAATCTACTAACAAAAAACTTGGATCCCTTTATCGCATCAAACCTTTCGTGACACCAGTAGCCAGAGCCACAATAGCTAGAACCCACTTAATGTCTACCCTGTTATATGCTTCCCCCATATATATCAATCTTTCTAAAAATAATCTTAGCAAACTTACTAGATCATACAATAATATTGCTAGATTTGCTACCAACTCTCCTTACAGGACCCACCACTGTCTGAATCTAAAACAGCTAGGGTGGCTTGAATTACCGCACCTACTACAATTTAACCAACTTATAATCACCTACAAAGCCCTACACCAACCCGATAACACCTCAATTCTCTCTACCCTTATAAGACCATATAATAACTTGAAGAATCTTCGCTCTGCCAACAAAATGTTGATACACACTTCCTTCTCTAATAACTTAGCAGGTGATTCTTTATTCTCGAACTCAGTTGGTAAAATATGGAATCAATTACCAAATGACCTCACTACCCTCACCTCTCTCTCACTATTTAACACTAACCTAAAACTTTTCTTCTCCAATCACTGGTTATGCTCTTGTACCAACCCTGACTAATCATTTTTTTCTCTATCTGTCAACCACAAAATATTATTCTCAACCATAATCTCTACGTCTAACCATTCCTTAAACTAACCCTCCTCCTTATTCATAGCACTCTCTCTCCTGAGTACTACTTCTTATCTTTAACTCTTCTAGCCATTTTTTTCCTCAGTCTTATTCTAATTTTTGTTAACTGGAGAGGTGTTATTCTATATTAATGCCATTGCCAAACTTTTTGCTTTAGATGTTTCAAAATGTTGTTTTAAAATGTTTAATCTATAAATGTTAAATCTAAATGCTATTTTATGTTTTTGTATGTTTTTATGATGCTGTGTAACTGGAGCTTTTCTCGCCGGGCCTCCACTGAAAATGGCCATGTATCCAGTTGGACTAGCCCGGTCAACAAATGTAAAATAAATAAAATAAATAAATAAACTTTAATTGTACTCTGCCTTAAGAATGGGGTCCATTCCCATCATGGTATTAGAAACCCAAAGGACATGGAGAAATCAAAAGGGGAAACCAGGGTATTGCCCAGCCAAGGTGGATAAACTTGGACATTGACTAAGGACATTTATAGAGATAGCATAAACACTTAATTGAGCACTTTAATGTGCCTATTTATTTGTTTGGTTGTTTGTTTAGTTTTGGGTTCCAGTACCTGTTGCACCACACCTTTGGTTTAGAAAACATAGAAGTCTGATATGATAATGTCTCCAGTTGTTGGACTGGGTCTATACCTAGTGAAAACCTGACATATATAGCAGCACACAACAACCCGACAACAGTAGAGTTCCAAGTACTATTTGCTGCATCATTTTGACCTAATTTATGAAAATAAATTCATTTACACCATCTTTTTCTGGCACTCTATCCTCAAACACAACTACTACTAAATTTCATGAATCTACTTGTACAATTATCAGGATTTATAAGTAAGTAAAGAAAGTGGACAGTTATTTAAAGGTAAATAGACTGGAATGTTTAAAATAGCAACCATGATGCCAACCACGTCAAACTTTGAATAAGTACAGAAGAGATCACAAGTGTTAGCAAAATAACCCACAATTTCTAGTAATTTCATTGAAAATAAAATGTCAGTACAACAGACAGTAAATATTAACATTTTATCTCAAAATATTAAAATTATGGTGAAGTGAACTAAGAGAACAGCAGTGTGCAATGCATCAAAGTCATGAGAGGAATAGAACAAAAAAAATGCAAACTAGTATTTAATGAAAATTAAAGAGCATCCCGTGTTAAAATCTAGAAGAGGATATTACGGAGCAGTCATAGGGATCCCCCGAAATAGAAAGTGGGGAACAAGTCAATGTTTTTAAGATACCTATGTTAGGCTATTTGTCTGTCAAGGAATACCAACAACCTATGAGTAGAGCACAGCAAAATTCAAGTGCAGCAGCAAATGCAGTTGTGATCTGATTAGTCAATTTAAAAATGTTGTTTGTCTGCACTAGAAGAGAGTCATTGGTGTATGTCAACTACTTATCAGCTGACACCAAAGACTATGTCTAAAATGTTAGATGTGCATATGCAGGCAAAGGCAAAAAAGGTCAATGAAAAAAGCTAAATACTGTAGACACGTCAAAATGTTGCCTGTATACTTTTGTTCTAAGTTCTATTTTCTGTCGCAGTTTAAAAATATCATGCTCAAAAGGGCATGTGAAGAGAAGCAATTTTAAACTGTATTGATTGAACAGAACTAATGATAACTCAACCTGTTATACTTGAATGAATCATATTAACCTGAATTTCCATATCATTCTTCTTCATAAAAACAAAGACAAGTGCTTTTGTAGAAGCAGTCCATCAATTTTAATTTGAATTTGGTATCCATTTATGTTTTCTCTGATGCAGCGTATTCTTTTCAATAATACTGGTGTTTTCATTAATGAATCTGTCCATAATGTTTTCAAACACAATTTCATCTGTCCTACATTTTATGAAGGACATAATCATGCCTCTTAAATAAATGCCCTGCATTGTTTTCATGGTCAAAGATAATATCCTTATTTGAACTGTAGTCATCCAATATGTATCATACTGCAGTTGAAAGCAGGATTACAACCAAACTGCCCACCAGATACAACAAACATCTTCCTTCACAGAACCAATGAATGAATAAATAAATAAGTAAATTCAAAGAAAGTTCAGTTTGCATGTATGAATCTGCAAACATAATTCAGTTAATCTTCAGATTTTCCTGTCTTATTAAATAAGAAAAGATATATATATATATTTTATGTTACTTTCAGCTAAGACTGACTTCAGTACTTTCATCCACAGATACTTTCTGAAAGTTGCAAATGCTTTTTCTTTATTTCTCTACTGCAGGTGCCAAGTTGATAAACACCAGGTAAAATGCCCTGTATTTTGAAGACTTCTCTGTACATAGCTAGGGAAAAACATTTTTCTGACCATGGACCTCAAGACTTTTAATACAGAAAAGCAGTATGAAAAATTCATTTTGGTACCAACATTCAGAAATGCCAGTACAGAAATGAATACCAGTAATGCACTATCAATCAGTCGGTGTCTGCTGATTGCACCTTGTAACACCTTGCACCCAGTGACATCCACCCCCCACCCCACCAGAGCTACACTATTATATGTTCTTCATAAATATAATTGTATAAATGATTGTCATTTTTCATATTTTTATAAATACCTCATCAACACTTGTCTATCTTACACAGCAAGTTTGTTCTTTTTTCCTGCTCAGTAGGATGTAGGTTCTACAAAACCAACAATATAATCTGCCATTCATCATAGAAGCGTTTTTAATTTCAGTTATGCATATTCTTGAATTCTGTTATCTTTATTTATCATAACTATAGCTTTCTTTCATTTTACCACAGCCAAGTCACTTTATTTTATTTTTTTTTATTTATTCGAAAATGATAATTACCTTTAGGTATATAACTTTTCTATCATGCTAACTCCTCTGTGTTTCTGTGTGTATGTGTGTGTGTGTGTGTGTGTGTGTGTGTGTGTGTGTGTGTGTGTGTGTGTGCCTCATCTTTTTTCAAAACAATACATATGAAACTGATGCATTTTCCTCTCTCCAAATTTTCACATTTTGTAGAAACATGTTGAGCATATTAACTGAGTATTAGATGATTGTCATTTCTTTGTTTGTTTTGAATGCATGATGGGGTTGCTTTGTGTAATGCATTAACCTTTGAAGTTCTATTGCTGCTTTTTAATTTGCTTCCTACTTTTGGGTTGCCTTGTACACTAACCGCCACTACTTTTTGTTCTTTTATCTTGCTTCCCCTAGAGCTGTTGAGTCATTTCATAGGATTTTATTCTCCCAATGCATTCCCATTACATCTAAGCTTCTACGTATTTGTTTAGTAACCCAATTATACAGGTCTGCTAACATTCTTTTCCAGAACAAAATGAAGGAACAGTAGATAATTATGTGCGGGTTAAAACTGTAATGTATACTCAGTTTGTTCACAAGGAATTAATTCTGTTTTGAAGCTAAGAATGCTTTAACTGTGCCACTTACTTCAAGTCATATTCAAGTAAGAGTAGACCACAAAAAATTAAATAAACAATAAAAGAGCCAAGTGGTTATGAATTGCATTATGTTATAGTTTGCTACTGTGTATTAAGCTTCCATACATGTCTTCCATACATGTCACAGTAATTATGATTCTTGAACCTCATATCTGGTACAATAAGGCGAATTCTGCAAAATTAGTTTGCTGTTTACTTATTTCACTCAGACAAACAAATAAAAAGTCAGGCAATAGGCTGATGTTCCTGACCACTTTACAAGGCATCAGATAACTTCTAATAAATCATAAAACTAAAAACAGAAAAATATGAAGAAATGCATATTTACCCAGTGAAAATTCTTCACAATAATCATTGAACATAAATTTCACTAAAGGCACTGAATTATAACACTCAAAATATCACCAAAATATTTAATTACCTAGATCTGTGGCAGTCAATTTAGTTAATATTCAGTGATTATAAAAAGTTTGCCAAGGCATGAAAATTGTCAAATTTCACCCTCAAAGTTCTACCAGGCATATTTGATGTTCTTAGAAAGACAGAACCAAAAATTTGATGAATAATATACTTTCATAGCATAGAGAGTTAAGACTTCACTGCAGCCCAATTCATTTTAGTTTAATGCCTTAGTCACTTGACAGTGCTATGAAGGAGGAAAGGTGTAAGTATCCTAAGTGGGTGGAGGGTAGGCAGTCATGGGTTGCAGCAGTCGATCAAAGGAAGGAGGCAATCCTATATCCTGAGGACATGCATTTAGTTCACCAAGCCACTGATTTCTGGGAGTGCTTACAGAGCAAATGCATGGTAGCATGTGGTTATGTAGGGGAAGGTGTTATGGCCCTAGCAGCTGGTCACACATCCACTTACTCAGAGGGTGGGGTAAGTAGTAGTTTGTCATACATATACTTACTCAGAACTTACTCAGGGGGTGGGGTAAGTACAAGCTAGCTATGTTTCTACATACTCAGAGGGTGTGGTAAGTAGCAGCTGGTCATGCTTCTACTTACTCAGGGGGTGGGGTAAGTAGCAGCTGGTAATACTTCTACTTACTCAGGGGGTGGGGTAAGTAGCAGCTGGTTATGCTTCTACTTACTCAAGGGGTGGGGTAAGTAGCAGCTGGTCATGCTTCTACTTACTCAGGGGGTGGGGTAAGTAGCAGCTGGCTATGCTTCTACTTACTCAGGGGGTGGGTAAGTAGCAGCTGGTAATACATCTACTTACTCAGGGGGTGGGGTAAGTAGCAGCTGGTTATGCTTCTACTTACTCAGGGGGTGGGGTAAGTAGCAGCTGGTAATACATCTACTTACTCAGGGGGTGGGGTAAATAGCAACTGGTTATGCTCTACTTACTCAGGGGGTGGGGTAAGTAGCAGCTGGTCATACATCTACTTACTCAGGGGGTGAGGTAAGTAGCAGCTGGTCATACATCTACTTAGGGGGTGGCGTAAGTAGCAGCTGGTCATACATCTACTTACTCAAGGATGGGATAAGTTCATAAGCAAACATTTTCATTTCCATAATGCCAGGGAGGATTTAAGGAAATCTCATGACTGCTTAAATACTGGCATCCCTCAGATGACTTTTACCCAAGGTAATCTGGGCAAACCCCAAATGCTAGGCAGCAAATGGGCTGGTCCAATCTAGAGGTCTCAATGGTAAGCAAGCATGAGGGCAAAAAATATATATATAAAAAAAAAAAAAAACATGGATGCATAATTTGGTAAAACTTCATTGTCATAGCAAAATCAACCATCAGTCCAAAAACAGTTTAGCAACATATTTTATGTCTATATCCTTTTGCTTCTTTAAGCTGTAAGCTTTGCAAACTAAAAATATCATAGAATATCATAGTGCAACCAGCCATACAACAGTTCTTTCTCCAGATCCCAACAGCACTGCTAAGGGACAAGCAGCAAAATATAGCAGCAAAAATCAGACAGGAGAAAAAAGTAATGGCTAGAAACAACCAATGTCCAGTAGAAGTTCAGAAGGTAAACACACTCAAAGTAAATTTCAGCCTGATGCATAAAACGGTCTCAAATGAGAATGTTTGTTTTTCTTTTGACTTTTCCCGGTTAAGGGCTGCCACAGCAGAACTCTGGTGCGCTAATGATTGGCAGTCGATTTTTACAGTGCTGAGGTTCCAGCCCGATGCCCAACCTTCAACGAAGGCACGCCCATTCACGCATGTCTTTTGAACGCCACTCGACTGCGGGGAGGACATGCTCAAATGAGAATAACAAGATGAATGCTGGGCATAAGATACAATCCATCAATTTCTGTAAGTAGAAGCAGAAAAAAAACAAAGAAATGTAGTTGTTATACTGGTAGCCACTTTCTCCCATGACGGATATGAAAAAGTTCCTTGATGTAGTAACTGATAGCGCTGATTGCTTGGTACATGCTACAGAAGCATAGGGGGTGACAGGATCAATAATCTGTCTTGCTTCAGTTTAATGAGAAATAAATAACTGCTACTCTGTGACAGCATTCTAGACAATGCTTGCATTCCCCTCAGCAAAAGTTTCATCCTGTGTCTTGGCCAACCTCCAATCAACCCAAGGCTGTCCTGCTGCCCTGCACTGTGAGACCCTGCATCAGTGGAACACTAAAGTGCTTTCAGCTACACTAGTTCCTCTCAGCAAAAGTTTCATCCTGTGTCTTGGCCAACCTCCAATCAACTCAAGGCTGTCTCGTTGCCCTGTACAGTGAGACGCTGTGTTGGTGGAACACTAAAGTGCCTTCAGCTACACTAGTGTATGTTAGAGTTGTATTTAATCTGTCCTCTAAACTGAAGACTCTTTCGCCTTTCACTATACGCATGCACACTACTGGTACACTGTTCTAAATTAGTAGCATAAGATTTGTAGTTATTAGGAAGATACTGCACTACACTGACCTGGAATTGACATAGCTTGGGTTTTCCTGGTTTCTTTTTAGCAACTGGCCTAATCCAGTTTTTCTGACTCACAACCTTGTATTACATTATGTCTACCCCCCTCCCCCACATTGAACCTGCACACCTCCCTCTCTCTCCTGCTTAATTACAGAGGTATCAAAAAAACCTGATGTGGAAAGGCATCATCTTTTGACTTTGCTTGTCTGGCTTGCTTCATAGGAATCCCCAGTAGTGTGCTCGCATGTAAGTACCGCCTGGTATTGTTTTTGTTTGTGATTCTTATTGCTATTTTTGTGAAGTTTCACACGTTATGTATTTTTTGTCATGCATATTTTTAGTGTTAACAGCTCTATTTGGTCACATGTTTTCTGGACTTGCATTTCAAGAGCGTTTTTGTTTTTTTCCTTTACTCTATTTGCCCTGCATATGAGTGTTTTTGTTATTCTGTATAGAATTGTATTTATAGCATACTGCGACTTTAAATAACAGGTAAAATGCTGCTTTATTCACTAATGTGAATATTTTCACCTGCTATGTGTACTTTTAGATCAGTAATCTGTTTGGCAATTAGAGTAGAACTTATTGTAACCTCCGAGGGATACAACTGACTCTGTGTATCTACATAACATTTCTGGCTGTTAGTTGGAGAATTCTAAATTGCGTGTAGCATCTTAGTACGGTTATTCCTGACTTTTAGTTGAGAATGCTAAATTGTGTGTAGCATCTTAGTAGTAACTACTTTCTCTTCATAACCTTTAAAACAATACACAATAGTGTAGTGTATGTTGTAATAGCTTTGTATCAACTGCAGTTACCTTTATTTTGTGTTGTTCATAGAATTGTGTTGTTTCTTACAAGGTATGCTGCTCTTCCCCTGCATCCTCTATCTTAGTTACTTGGTAATCAGAGTGTTCTAAAACTTCAGACCTAATATTTACGTCCTTTTCCTTTTTACTTCCAGTCTCCTCAGCAAAAGTTTCATCTTGTGTCTTGGCCAATCTACAATCAACCCAAGGCTGTCTCGTTGCCCTGCACTGTGAGACCCTGCATCTGTAGAACACTAAAATGCTTTCAGCTACACTAGCTCCCCTCAGCAAAAGTTACATCGTGTGTCTTTGCCAACCTCTAATCAACCCAAGGCTGTCTCGTTGCCCTGCACTGTGAGACCCTGCATCGGTGGAACACTAAAGTGCTTTCAGCCACACTAGTTTCCCTCAGCAAAAGTTACATCCTGTGTCTTGGCCAACCTCTAAATCACCCAAGGCTGTCTCGTTGCCCTGCACTGTGAGACCCTGTGACGGTAGAACACTAAAGTGCTTTCAGCTACACTAGTGTATGATAGAGTTGTATTTAATCTGTCCTCTAAACTGAAGACTCTTTCCCCTTTCACTGTACGTGTGCACACTACTGATCCCCCCCCCCCCACATTTTTCTCTTCCTATTGTACTCCTAGGTCAATTACTTAAAACTACTTTCTCTTGGAAAAAGTTTACTTATGTACCTGCAGCCCATACTTCAGTTGTTTTTCCCTGTAGAAGTGGTGGTCCTTTTCACCACACTGTACTAGATTAGTAGCTAGAATTGACTTAGCTTGGTTTGCCTGTTTTCTTTTTAGCAGCTGGCCTAGTCCAGTTTTCTGACTCACAACCTTGTATTACTTTGCGTCTACCCCCTTTTCATTTTTTGTTCCTCTTTCCATTATTTTACTGATGCACACATACGCGGACACACACACACACACACACACACACACACACACACACACACACACACACACACACACACACACACAGGAACAACCTGCCAGTCCTAAGCAACTTGCTTTGTGTTTGAGACATGGATATCAGGAAAATCAGCTCAAGATTGGAGCAAATGAGAAGCCACTCTTGCCATCTATGTTGAGACCATATGAAAAGTAGATATTTAGAAGAAATCTAGTCATTTAAGTATTTATTTATTTAACATTTGTTTACCGGGGAAGCCTGACTGGGCTGCATTGCCCATTTTCAGCGGAGGCCCGGGGAGAACAGCTTTACATTAAATTGCATGAGGGCAAACAGTGCAATACAAAACAAAAGCTCCACATTAAATCTTATAAGGATGCATAGTAGCACAGTGCAACATTAACAGAGACAGCAAAATTATACAAATCATAGAATTTAGCATTGTATCAAGTGGAATTCCATAGCATTTTTTTTTGTCAACTAACATTTGAAAAATTACAGTTGTTTTGTCAAAGGTCAAAAGGTCAAGTTACAATTAGTTTTCAAAGGTTCTGTTTACCACAGAGATGAAGTTGAGTGAGCAGTAGGGAGAACGAATATGAGGGCGAGAAGTAGATTCAGCCTGGTGAGGAGCAGGAGCAAATCCAGTTGTCATATAGGTGACTCTTTAGCAGGTTTTTGAACTGAGGCTGGATGTGTTTAGTATGTACTGAGGGGTAGAGTTCCATATTCTGACGATGTTATTAGAATATGGAGTATCACCAAAAGTGTTGCTGGATTTTGTAACTGTTAGCAGTAGTTTATCAGATGATCTTAGGGCCCTGTTGCTCTGCTGAATTTGAACTAGATTCCACAAGGCTGGGCATTTGTCAGGGAGGTGAACTATGGTGTGGGTTAGGGAAAGTTGGTTTAAGGTTAGTAGATTAGGAAGTTCTAGCCATTTGAGTTGTTTCACAGCAAGACGATGATGGGTTTTGTAGGGTAGATAGGTGTCAAATCTGGCTATCTTGTGATAATATGATTCAAGTTTGTTTAAGTTGTTTTTTTTTATGTTTGTGAGTATGAGAGAGGCATAGAGCAAGGTGGATAGACAGCAGGTCCTGGCAATTGCTTGCCTGGAGAAGTTGGTTAAGTAAGGCTTTATTCTAAAGCGAGAACCTAATTTGATGTGGGTCTTTTTGATCATATGTGATATGTGTTTGTCAAATTTTAACTTATCTATGATGACACCTAGTAGTTTAGTTTCTGGGATGGGTTCAGTTAGGATGTGAATGGATTTGGTAATTTTAAAGTCTTGGTTAAGGGAGTTTGTTTTGTAATAGCTGTTATGAAACAACATTAGTTTGGTTTTGTTGGGATTTAGAATGAGCTGGTATTTGTCTAGGAAAGATTCAATGGCACTAAAGGATTTTTGAGTAACTTCTTATAGTTGTGATAGACTGGGTGCGGTGCAGATGACAATGACGTCATCTGCGTACTGTATAATGGTAGCATGGTTAGTTGCAGTGTGCAGATTATTGGTGATAACTGAGAAGAGTAGAGGCCCACGTATTGACACTTGCGGCACACCTACTGTTATGGAAAGCAAAGAGGAGAGATCGTCATGCCTTTGACTGCTTGACGGTGGTCAGAAAGTTAATTTTGAAACCAGCAGAGGGTATTTTTACTTAGGTCAAGGGATGCCAGTTTAAATATAAGCTGGTTATGGGACACTTTGTCAAATGCCTTTGACATATCTAGAAATATCAAGGCAACCATTTGGCTGTTGTTTTTTAGGTGCTTAACAGTGCTGATTATTTTGAGCAGAGCAGTGATGGTACTATGGCCTTATTGAAATCCATGTTGTGCATTGGCAAGGATTTTATTGGTTAGAAGGTGCTGCATTACTTGTGAGTGGATGCATTTTTTTTTTAATTTTAGAGAGTGGAGATTGTATGGATATAGGTCTGTAGTTGGAGAGTTCTAAGGAGGAGCTCCCTTTATAGAGAGGAATAACATACAAGGTTTTCCATATTTTAGGTATGTACTGTTCATCAGTAGATCTATTGATCAGTATTGATACTGGGAAGCAGATGATGTTGGCTGCTAATCTGAGGTAGTCATTTGGAAGTTTGTCAGCAACCAAAGTTGAAGGTTTTAGTTTGGACAGTAATTTCCTAATTTTACCTGTTTGGATGGGTTGAAGGGTGAGTGAGGTATGGGAGCCATTGGAGGGAGGAAGAGTGATTTGATGTGGGCTGTTTTTGTTTTTTATAAGTGAGAGAATGGAGTTCATGAAAACATAGTTAAACTGGGAAGCAATACTTTCATCTGACTTTTTGGAATTTGGAGATGGGGTGGAGATTGGACCTGGATGGATAAGGTGTTTGATAGAACTCCAGAATTGTTGTGGGTTGTGCTGAAGCTTGTGCTGCATGGATGTATAGTCGGCTTTTGTCTGCTCTGATTTGTTTTTTGTAAACATTTCTTAAGTCATGGTAGTTGTCAAGGGAGGCTTTGGTTTTGCTGGTCAAGTTTTGGTACCAGAGTTTATCTCTTTGTTTTTGTAGGTGTCTGGTATTTATAGTAAGCCATGGGTAGTAGTTAGATGTAGATGTTATGCGTCTTATAGGGGCCAGTGTGATTAGTATATTGAGAAATTTGTTGTTGAAGTATTTGACTGCGGCATCTAAAGGGCGGTATTTCAATGGGGACCAATTACAGTTATGGAGTAATTGTTTAAAAAGTGTCTGTGGCGAAATTTTTTGTATCCCGTATTTGTTTGTATGTTGTAGGTTTTGTGGTTGAGTTATGATGCCTCAGAAAGAAGGTTGGTAGGTGGTCAATTAGGCTGTTTGGTAGACAACCTGAGTGATGGATTAGTGAGGACTTATTGATGAGGATCCAGTCTAGAATAGACTGCTTGTTGCTGTTTTTGTCAATTGTAGGTTTTTGTTATTGGAGGATTTTTTAGAGGAATAGGTTTGCCAATCGGTATTAAAATCTCATACTGTGATTGTTTCTTGATTAAATGTAGCTGACTCCTATGAGAATAGGGTTTCTGTAGTACAGGGGTTGTTATTTGGTGGGATGTAAACTGCTATTAGGATAACATGTTTATTGTTACTGACATTTAGGCAAGAGATTAGAAGTTCAGTGTTATCTAGATCTGTGAATTCTACTTGTAGTCTCTCAAAGTTGAAAGAGTCCTTGTAAATAATTGCTACACTTCTGCCTTATTTAGTTTTCCTGTCTTGTCTAAGGATATTATAGCCAGGAGGCAAGATCTCATTGTTGTTATATGAGGTTTAAGCCAGGTTTTGGTTATGAGAGCAAGGCCGAGAGTGTACAGGGATAGGGTAGCATGGAATTCATGTATTTTACTTAATAGACTTCTGAGATTTACATTAATTAGGATGATATCTTACTTTTTTTGGATATATTGGTGAGCAGAGGTGCATTTGGGTTATTGGTTGGTTTGGGGTTACTATTCATGATGGCTATGCTTTATGGCGTGTGAGCTGGGCTGTTGTTAGGGTGTATATCTCTACAAATTCAAGGTTATTTTATTTCTGAGATATTGGTGGGTAATTTTTGATGAATGTTTGTGGGGGTTAAAGTGAGGTAATTGGAAGAATAGGAGAATGGAGGTACCAGTATGAAAATAGCTCAAGTTTTGATGGAGTTATAGATATCGGGTGCTATGTAGAAGTTGGCATGGCTGATTTTATGAGGGACTGTGGTTGGGCAGGTTGTTGATTTTAAGTAGATAATGTCAGGGTGGTTGGGTGTGGTGAGGAAGAGAGCAAACAGAAATAGGTCGAGGAATATGATGTGAAAGATTATCATGCTTGACTATTGGGTTTGGTGTAGGGGGAGTGGTAGTGAAAATAAGGATGATGAGAGATGGATAGAAGAGAGGCTATGTGAGAGGTGATGTACATGGGAGGGTCTACTAATTGGTAATATGGAACAGTGATGTGAGAGAGCATGGTCAGGTGGTTGGTAATTGGTGGGTGTGGTTTGGATAGAATAAATTAAATTGATATGGGGTGGGTGGGAATGGGGTTAGGGTAGGGGGTTGTGAGCCTGAGTGTAGCGAAGGGCAAACAGAGCAGGTAGGACAGGCTGATTAGAGAGATAAAGATTAAGAAAAACAATCAGGCAAGCAGCAGAGGAGGTTTTAAAGAAGAGAAGAGGGAAAACACAAATCTAATCCCAATTGTTTCTAATATGTGGAGTTCAAGCTCTTCTGATTCATTATCATTTGCAGAAAAAAAGCACAGAGTACTGTGAAGTGTTTTACAGCAATTAAATCAGTAAAGTAATTCATTCTGTCACAACTTTATCAAGCTGTTAAAGTACCTCTACTGCTTATGAGTGCTGCAATATAAGACATAGTCATAACAGCTTTCAACAGTGCATAATAAAGCTTGTTATACATCTTTTGAAACTCTAAGGATCAGGTGTAGCAGCAGGGTAGCATTTAACTCCTTTATTTTTAGAGGGTAATCAACTTGTTCCATGTACCCCCTCTCTGTGTTTATATGTATATGTTATTCAACATTTATATAGCTAGTTATGCAGAGTGCTACAGATCAACACACAGATATGTATGTATATATATGTATATATATATATATATATATATATATATATATATATATATATATATATATATATATATATATATATATATATATATATATATATATATATATACATATATATATATATATATATATGTGTGTGTGTGTGTGTGTATATATATGTATATATATATATATATATATATATATATATACATATATATATATAAAGAAAAAGACAAATATTGATATATATATGAATGTTATACCTTCTATTTATTTTTATTTATTTATTACATTTATTCTTTGTTAAGAGGGTTAGTCTTACTAGACTAATAGCCTCATTTCAATGGAGACCTGAGGTGAAATTTATACTAGTGTGGGGAATTTGACTAGGGCATTGGGAACTCATACCCCCCCCCCCCCTTCAGTAGGTGCTGTAGGATCTTTTACATCAAAGTGAACTACCACCAACTCAAGCAGATGGGGCCTCAGTTGAACATCTATATTTATAGCTTATTGATCTGTGGGGATCTTTTGAAGTCTAGCCATACATTCGCAATGAAGACTTTAGCCCTTATATGTTAAGCACAGATAACCTGGGGATGAGAAAAGCATTTACATGTTGTCCTTGTTCAGGAGAGACAAGGGTTTCAAGCCACTGATGAATTTGAGGATACCCATTCATTCGTCCAGATGGCATTTGAATAGTGCAAAAGAAGTACTTTTCTTTATGTGGAGAGGAGACTAACTGGTCCAGAGAGTTTCTATTGATGAAGTCCAGAAATACAAGGTCTGTTGTCTTTTAACGTCCTTGGTCTGTAGTCAGTCCTTCACTTCAGTGATGCATTTTAAGTATATGCTTTCAAATGGTATTAGAGATTACCCTATGTGCCAGAAAATATCACCCATAAGCAACTTATAAAAACAAAGACTAATGACAATTACTAATATCTTTCTGAATAGTTCAGTCTTCTAACTACTTGATTTTTCTAATGTGGAATCACTTTACCTTTTCAAATTATCTTAGGTGGTCTGATCAAAGGCTTCAATGCAGTAGAATATTCAGTAATAAATCAGATCACTGCAAGTTGCATAATCTATCTTTAAATTTAAACAGCTGGAGTATATGCTTGTCTGACTTTGGTAAATACATGTTTGTCGGAATATAAACTGCTGTCTACCACTGTTCCTGGAGCTTTCTAAAGGAATAGAAGATATATTGTATGGCAAGGTATGGAAAAAAAAAACAAAGATATTTGAACAGTAACATGAGTTGAAGTTGTCAATAAATTCCAATGGTTTTTCAGTATCATATGTTATCTTATTATCCTAAGTTATTTATTTTATCATATTACCGAGTCCTTGATTATGACTTTTCATTTGAAGGCATTATTTACTGCTCATCAAAGTTACACCGAGAGCATTTCACATTACTCATTTCTTGACATAATACTGATAGACATTTATATTGCTGTGATATAGCAGCTGTGTGGCTATGGTATATATTTTGAAATAATTTTCAGTATAATAAACCATGGGTATTAATGCTGGGCCAATATCCTTAGACATCAGTGCTGTATCAGACATTTATTTTATCAGTAAATATATTACCCACCCACAATAATATCTGTGAAGTATACAAATGAAAATAAAGCAGACAAAAGTATGATAATGTAACCTAATAAAAAAAGAAAAATAAAAGAAATGCAGAGAAACTGGAGTAACCCCCTTTAGAGTACAGAGACTTATAAATGAACCTAGAAAGTGGAAATGAATACACACTTGGACAAGGAAATGACTTTTATAATTTTATACAGATTTTATGTGCAAAGATAAGGGGTACTTCATAAAAGTATCTAGTGGTTGCAATTCTCTGTGAGACATATTTCAAGTTCATGATGGAGTAAAGAGAAATTAGAGGGAAATCTGTGTAATGTGTCTTAAAATGTGCAACATCAATATGTAAAGGCATAAAATGTGTCATTATGTAGTTCATTTGCTAGTAGTAATAAGAAATTTTTGTTGTTCTGTATGAATAGCTAAACAGATTTTGAAAGCACATAGATGTGATGACATAGTAAGTTTCCTAGACAAATAATATGGAAAGATTGGTAAGACCTTTAAGACTGATGTAGCTAATAATGAAAATATGGCAGATTTCCTTGATATTAATCTACACAAAAATATAACAAGCTAGCAAGTTGAATATATATATATATATATATATATATATATATATATATATATATCAAAAAAATCACATAAGTGCAAATAATATGCAATATTTTCAAAACAGAAAACCTTGTTGCTTTAAAACTAATATTACAAAAGGGCAGTTTAGAAGAACTGGAAGAAGCATAATTGGTAAAATTATTAGACAGAAGAAATTCCAGGCAGGAAAAAGAAAATAGCATAAAAGTAAATACCTGATAATACTATTAAACAAGATGAAACAAGAAATGATGCAGTCTAGGGAAAGAGATGCTTTATGTCCATTGCTTAGTGGTAAGCAAATGAGTTTAATGCAGCAGATACTGACATCAGTCCACAGACTAAGTAAGTAAACGAGGGACAGGAAACTAGCACAGAGCAGCTGCTACTTAGATACAATTAACAGATTAGCTGCTACCTAGATACAGTTAACAGGTTAGCTGCTACCTAGATACAATTAACAGGTTAGCTGCTACCTATATACAGTTAACAGGTTAGCTGCTACCTAGATACAATTAACAGGTTAGCTGCTACCTAGATACAGTTAACAGGTTAGCTGCTACCTAGATACAATTAACAGGTTAGCTGCTACCTATATACAGTTAACAGGTTAGCTGCTACCTAGATACAGTTAACAGGTTAGCTGCTACCTAGATACAGTTAACAGGTTAGCTGCTACCTAGATACAATTAACAGGTTAGCTGCTACCTATATACAGTTAACAGGTTAGCTGCTACCTAGATACAATTAGCAGGTTAGCTGCTACCTAGATACAGTTAACAGGTTAGCTGCTACCTAGATACAATTAACAGGTTAGCTTCTACCTATATACAGTTAACAGGTTAGCTGCTACCTAGATACAATTAACAGGTTAGCTGCTACCTAGATACAGTTAACAAGTTAGCTGCTACCTAGATACAATAAACAGGTTAGCTGCCACCTAGATACAATAAATAGGTGCAGAGATAAAGAGCTAATGATGTCAGCAATCAGGCTGATTCCTTGAGATTCAATATGAAGTTTGTATCCCATTTGAAACTTACCGATGAAATAGTTAAGAGGAATTGTGATATTTTAATATCCTTTAGTGAATTGGACATAACCACCCTTTTCTCAATTGTTTCTTATCAACATAAGACTTTTATATACTGAAATGTAGTGGAAGAGAGGAAAAATCACAAATCTGGAGCATATTATTTTTGTGCTGTATCCAAATAGGCTTAAAATATAAATGTTTATGTGCATTCCAAAAGTAGTAGTGTGTACTGTTGTAAGAATTTGGCAAACTGCATATAAAAGGGGCTAGTACACCTACTAAGAATGTGCATGTCAATTTTTTCCATGTGAAAAACAGAACAATAGTTTTAGTACACAAATTAAATGGCACATAACATACATGCAACAGTATCCAACGGGTCTATATTATAACATTGAAGTTTTTAAACATCGAATGTTATAATATCGAACCCCAAACACCGAAATCTGAAAACATCGAACAGCCAGAATACTGAATTTTTTTCCCAGGGAAGAAAATCGCTATTCCAAGAAACATACACACAACACAAACACACACAAAAAACAGCAATCTACACACATACACTTAAATTCCTACACCTAAACCTAAACTAAATTTTACATATACTACTAGCTATTCACTTACCTTAACCCATCCCTAACCCTAAGGTCCGTCACTATCGCACACTCACCTCACCCGCGCCCTAACCCTAACTCACCTAACCTGCTCCCTAACCCTAACCTACACACAATTGCACACTTACCTGAACCCGACCCGTAACATTCCAACATATTGAATGCTGAAAACAGCAAAGCCACAGCAACGGCCCACCAGATTCTTTCCCTGGGAATGAATTCGGTGTCCTGTACCTTCGATGTTTTCAGATTTCGACATTACGGGTTCGATATTATAACATTCGATGTTTAAAAACTTCAGTGTTATAATATAGACCAAATCCAACACCTTATACACCAGGAACCATAAGGAACATGGCTGTATTGTGTTTTATAAGTTCCAGGTTTCACAAGTTCTGAAAGTTCTTGTCAGAAGTGATAATTTTAAACATAAACTGTCATTGCCAAAACTGCAGTGGCAAATGTGTCTAAACAATATGAATAGAAAGGCTTTAAATGACAGTTTCTATTAAACCATGTTTTACAAAAGGTACATAAACAGTTTACAAGTTTGTAATAATTGGTCTTAAACTGCTTTGAATTATAACTGATGTCATAGGTTCATAGGTAGGTACTAGGCTATTGGCCCTAGGGCCTATATAAGCCTAGACAATAAGCTACCCTGACTTCCGCCACCCAAGAAAATAATTTTCCTGTGCCCCTGTTGAGCAGACCCACATAGATGATCCCCGTGGTGAATTTCCTATTTCCCATCCAATCATCAAGATTTTTCTTGAAGAGTGCTAATGAAGAGCTTTGTTTGATATAGATAGGTAGTTTGTTCCAGAGTATGGGAAGTCTCTGGGAATGGAATCTATCCCTCCAGCATGTTCTGTTTATTGTAGTGACAAGGTTTAGGTCCCTAGAGCATGTAGCTTTGAGAGATTGGGATTTCTTTAAGTGGAGCATGTCCAACAGCTGGGTTTAACATAGCTTTGTATGTTAGGCAGAGATCGCCTCTGAGTAGGCGATATGTGATGGAGTAAAGTTCCAGAGTATGGGAAGTCTCTGGGAATGGAATCTATCCCTCCAGCATGTTCTGTTTATTGTAGTGACAAGGTTTAGGTCCCTAGAGCATGTAGCTTTGAGAGATTGGGATTTCTTTAAGTGGAGCATGTCCAACAGCTGGGTTTAACATAGCTTTGTATGTTAGGCAGAGATCGCCTCTGAGTAGGCGATATGTGATGGAGTAAAGCTGGAGATTTTTTTAGACGGTCTGCATAGGGCATCTGTTTGAGGCCGGTAATCCTCTTTGTAAGGTATTTCTGTGGCCTTTCCAGTTGTTGCAGATGTCTTGTGAAGTACATACCAAAAGGGGCATTGTACTCTATAGTGGGTTTAATGAGTGATGAGTAGAGGGGAACAACGATCTCTTTTTTTCCTGGATGAGAAACCTTTTGTGATGAGGTGTGCCACGTAGAAGGATTTCCTGACTACTATGGCAATGTGTTTATCAGAGGAGAGACTACTGTCCACCAGTGTCCCAAGATCTCTTTTCACACTTTTGGTGTTAAATAGACTACCACCTATATAATAGCTCATGGGTACAGAGTTTTTACCAAAGGAGATGACAATGCACTTTTTGGCATTGAGCTTGAGGCCATGGATCTAACACCAGGCATCTATCTCTGTGAGGCCCTTTTGTAGGATGTACACATCATTAGGAGTTTTGATTATGGCTTCTAGTTTGCAGTCATCTGTGAACTTCATCAGCCAAAGACCTTCTGTGTTAGCCTGTACTTCAGAAAAGTAGATACCAATCAGGAGAGGACCAAAGACTGAACCCTGTGGTACTCCACTTATCACTTGTTTGAAGTTGGATTTGGAGTCTGCTACTTTCACAGTGTGGATTCTATCAGTGAACCGGTTGGCAACCCATCTTGTGACATAGGGATTTATACCTAGTTTAGTGAGTTTATCTATAATTCCAGAGTGGGGGATGGTGTCAAAAGCCTTGGTGAGATCTAGATAGGCTGTGTGAACCACCTTACCCTTGTCTACGGCTTTGGTGATTGCTTCAAAGAAGTCTTATCAGGTTTAAGAGACATGATCTGCCTTTTACAAACTCAAAATAGGTGGAGTCCAGAGTTTGGAGATTACCAGTGCCTTTGTGTATCATGGTGATACATTCAATGGCCTTACAGACAGGCTTGTTAGGATAATGGGGCAGTAGTTCCCAGGGTCTGTGGTGGCTCCCCCTTTGTGGACTGGGATAACTGTCTCTGTGTGCCATTCAGTGGGCACAAAGCCTGAGCTGAGGCTATGATTGAATATGGTGCTGAGGTGGGGCGCCAGTTAATTCTGCAGTTCATGTAGAACACAGCCTTGGATGTTGTCAGGCCCCATGGATGCTGTGTTCTTGGCTTTAAAGAGTGTGGTTTTTAACTGTGCAGTTGTGATTACAGGAACGTTGCATTCTTCCGGTATAGAGATGGGTCCTTTAGGGGGTGAGAGTGGATACTGAACGATACTGAACCTATCTGCCAGGATGTTGGCAATATCAGTTGGTTCTGTATATTTAGTGCCATTGTGCTGTAACTCAGCAGATCTGAGTGTTGCCATTGAGATTCTTGAAATAGCTATTGAATGCTTTGTGGTTGTCTTTATAATCAGTGGCGATTTTGTTTTCATAACTAGTTTTAGAGGATTTTATGAGGGATCTCAGCTTCTTACTGAGGCTGACCAGGGAGTTCCTCCAATCATGGGATTTTACTCTTTTTTTTGCAACAGTTTCTTTCTTCTGTTGTAGAGTTTTTGTATGGCAGGGGACCACCAGATTGGCTTCCTTTTTTTGGAGGATAGCATCTTGGTTTTCTTAGGGATAGCACGATCCATGCACTTGTGTAAATGCTTATAAAGTGCATTTGTGTAGGATTCAGCAGTCGTACCTCTACTGTCTGTCTGCATGGATGTCGTGAAGTTTGCCAGTTCTGTCTTAAGAGTGAAGTTGGCTTTGGAAAAAAAATGTTACGATGGTTTCCCTAATGGGGGATGGGGACGGGATGTGGCTGTCCAGGGTGATTAGCTTGTGGTCAGCTCTGACCAAAAAGGAACTGACCTCTGTTGTGGAACACCGGTTACCCATTTTGGTAATGACCACATCTAGGATATTGCTGCCCCTGGTGGGGCTGTGGATTAGCTGGTCCAAGGCATTGAAATTTCTGAATTCCAGAAAACATTGAGCAAAAGAGTTGGTACATGAGTAGTTTTCCCAGTTAATGGTGGGGTAGTTGAAATCGCCCATTATTAGGGTGTTGGGTTGTACCCTAATATTTTCCAGTCTATCAAGAAATGAGGAGTGGGAATCCTGGGGCATGGTGTGGGATCTGTAGCAAGTTACAATTTGGATTGTGGTCTTGCCCAGAGTTAGTTGCACTTGGATAATCTCAGATGCATAATGCTGAGTAACATGCCTGTAGGTGTGGATATCCTTAATGAATATGGACATGCCTCTGCCTTTAGTATTTCAGCCCTGGTTAGGTGGCCGAAAAGTGTGGTGTGAATTATAGCCTGGTAATGCAGGGGTGCTCTCTGGAGCCTTGAACCAGGTCTCTGTCACTGCACAGATGTCGATGTTCTCCATTTTAAGGAGTGCCTTGAGTGAATGCATTTTGAGCTTTAAACTTCTAGCATTGAGTAGCATTACCCTCAGATTTTGCTTGCTTGTACCTGTTAAGGTGGTGAATTTGCCATTTGATCCTTGCTTAAAAAGGCACTATAGGGGTGGCAAGAGCCTTAGCCTGTATCCAGAATCCCAAGGACGACAAGTGAGGGCCATCTCTGGCAAAGCATCTTGGTCTGTCGATCATGTCATCCTAGGCAAACAGATACTGGATCCCCTTAGAATAACACCAGAAGCTTAGTAAATTGTTGAAGTCAATCATTTTGTCCTTGTACTGTGGTATCATTCCGGGTGATGGCAGGATGCTACTCAGGGCTAGGGTCATACCTGCCTGGGCTACAAGATCAGAGAGCTCCTCCTGGTCATGTAGTCCAGGGAGGTACATCTCAGGTCATTCACACCAACATGGACAATGACAGAGTCATATTTGTACTTGTTGTGGAATGACCTTTGTGCGTGCATTATGTGGTGGATCCTGGAACCTGACAGGCAGCTGACAGTAATTTTCTGCTTGTCTAGCCTGGTGAGTGGAACATCAGTGTGCCTGACTATAGAGTCACCTATGACTAGACTGTCACTAGTTTTAATTATG